>NC_142202.1:25161256-25461256 GCF_049639895.1 Pseudopodoces humilis | reverse complement strand
AGAAAATCTAATCACACAATACTCTGAACAAAAGCAAGGCACATCTTGAAGTTAATGGGTAATACTGTACACAATACAGACCTTTCTAGAGGGTTAGATTTCTGGATGTATTTTTAAAGAAGTCAGTTATCTGTGATTTAGCCTCATGTCACAGTCATTCCAGTTACTAGAGAAAGCTTTATATAAGGATTTCATGTACTACCTACCCATCTAACCTTGCAGGTCATGCAGTCAACTCCGTGTCAGGTGTCAAGTGCTGCATTGGTCAATTACAGGCACTTGAATATCGTGTCTGCCACTTGCTGGAGATGTCAGAATTCTCGGAGACCTCAGGATGTCACAAAGTTCACAATTTCAGCATGTATCTAATGTTTTCTTTCCATGAAAATTATCACACACAAAGACACCCTTTCTTTACAATGATTTCTTAAATGGCACATGGGGTTTAGTTGCCCTGTGAATAGATGTTGCATTATGCTGAAGTAATAAGAAAATACTTTGATTATGTTTTGAAGGAAGGTGGTCCAAAGAGGAATGAGATGAAATTGTAAAACCCTTACAGATGAAGCAAGGATGAAGGAAGATGAGTACATTGTTGGAAATGTATGTTTAATTTTAATGTTTATAGTTTTCACCTCCTTATCCGTGTTAGAGGATTTTAACACTTGACCCCACTTCCCTTACCCAGAACTGCATCATCTCATCTCTCTATTTCATATCTAAGATCAGTGAACAACTTAGGCAAAATTATTGCCTAGAATTTCCTCTGACACTTTCTAAACCACAGTCTTACATATTGGCCACACTGAAATGTTTCACACTACTTTCCACCCACCTTCCTGCCAAATCTAAGACCCAACCATTCTCAACCATTTTAACTTGCCAATCACAATTCAACACCAGAATTCCTTAAAAATCTTTTTCCCATCAGTGTTTGTGAGTTAGCTTCTCTAACCACTTCTTTTCTTACCATTCTCATTACTTTTTATTGTTACAAGCATCCTCCTCAGTGCCCTCTTAACTTTTGGAGGAATTTAATAGATGTCCATCTTACTTTCTCATTTTAGTCCTGTATGCTTAGAACACGGACCACAGCGTTGACTGACACAAACTTAATAATCATCCTTATGCAGCTATACCACACAATTATTGGTCTACTTGCCTCCCTTTTTTTTCCAAGAAAATTTCTGGATTTCTCTTTCTCGAGTTGTTGGTTACAGGTAGAACAAACTCCTGCCAGACATTTCAATATCCTGCTGTGGTTGCAATCCCATAAGACATAGACAAAGAACTGAGTCTTCCTTTCCAGCCCAAACCAATCTCTCCCTTTCCCAGCCAGGATGGACAACACTGGCAGTCTCCTGATCTCTTGCTATTAGTATCATCTCTGTTTTAACTTCCCAGAACTCTCAGGATCAAGCATCACTGACTCATACAGATTGAGACTTTAAAACTTCTTTTATACATGAGCTTTTCCTACCTAATACATTCTGAATTTCTTTCATAAAGTGTAGGGTTTGACAATGTACTCCTTCCATGAAAACTGCCACACCCTGCCAACATTTCTTGTTAAGCTTGATTTTTTGTTTAGCTGCATGACTAGCAAAACTGCATTATCCTAAATTAACACGGAGTCCTAGTATACTATAACTTTGCAAGTGAAAAAGTTCAAATTAATAATTAGGCCAAAACACAAGAAACTGGTAGTTCACATTGTTCCTCTCGTATTATATTCATAATGGTGGGAAAGGTTCACAAAGACAATTGCAACTTCAGTATATCCTCCATATGAATTTCATATGACTGAGTTGGTTATAATGTTTTAAAAGCTTGCATTCTTACTGAAATTGTGTATACATATGAAAATAAGTAGAAACTATATAATAAGCTCATAAACCTACAGGAGTTTCAAAAGTAACTATAAAATTTATTGTAAAGAATGAACCAATAGGAAGGCCAGAGTAAGGTCTATGAAGAGGTAGGCATCACCTCACAAAAAGAGTGAGGGGAAATATAAAAAATGCCAGACCTTAAATGGCTACCAATTAAAAAAGGGGATATTATCATGCCATTTAAGAATTTATTACTTAGCTTTCACTGTGGTCTTATTCCATTAGAACCCACTGAAATCAATGGGAAAATATCATATATGCTGGATTAATTTTCCATGCTCAATAACTTTTATTGCTATTCTGCTCATCCTCATTCAAGTATCACTCATTCTCAAGCATAATTAGTTTAAAAAATACATAAATATTTGGGGTTTGACATGATATCTTTCTCCCATCTGCTCAAAATAAACTTGGAACTAAAAAATATCTATGACAACATAGTGATAATAACTAATGACACTCTTAAGGGAAAAACTTCCTGCTTTTGCTGTTAACCAGACAGTAAAATCCTACTACTAAAAACTTACTTTTAAGAAATTGGCACTATCTTGTTTTAAATGAGAGTAATATATTATATTATAATTGCAAAACAATGTGGTATTTTATTGAATTATTGAAAGGCTTGAAATTAGAGGGCAACTTCTAGGGCTCATTATTTTACCATTAAACCCTTGCAATATTTGCTGCTCAGATTGAGTTCTCTGGCTGTATGATGCTAAAGTTATAATATCTTGTGAAGCCATGACCTGATGTTTGTCTTTGACAGCAAATTTCATAACAAACATTTCACTTTGGCATGCTACAGTTTAAAAAATAAAAAAGAAAAAAAAAATAGAAAAATGAACCAAACAGAAAGAAAAAATGTGTGGCATTGCTAAGAGCTCTTACTGGAAATAGGAAGCAATTTTTAATTTTGGTATTTTAATAATACAGTGCAAGATCTCTGGCTCTCCTTGCAAGCAGATGCACACTTGGTATATACCACAATGCTAACAAAGACAGTAGAACATACCTGTGAGGGATGCTGCATAGTGCATAGGTATAGCATGGTATATATATATATATATATATATATATATAGGTATACCTCACATAGGTATAGCATGGGAAGAAAATGTTTGACATTGCTGAAGATGCTTGATCACCTAGTGACTACTAGAATTATCCTGGAGATAAGCAAGTCCACAGAGTGAATTTATGGGCTATTGAACTCCTACTTTTAGCAGTAAATATTTAATGAAAAAAATTATGACAAGCCAAAAAATTAATTACATGCTCCAGATACTAATATTTAAGATAATAATACAAAGGTTTCCTGTGAAATAGAATTAGCAGTAAATCAGTGTGTTTTGCATGATTAACAAGAAAATTCAGAACACAATCAAATAGACACTGCATATGTGACAAGGGCATGTGTAGAAGAAGTGCACTTCTTAAACCCATCTATAAGCAAAAGAATTCAAAGCTAAAAGGGAAAAAGTATAATAGAACAAAAAAAAACTAAGGCACGGCACTCTAAATTGAAGAAGGCAAACTAATTTACATGCTCAAAAATCAGGTATTTTGCCCAGAGCAGCAAAAGTGAACTTCTTAAAATTTTCAAAATACCACTAGCCTTCATCTCAATTTGGCATTTGTGTTTAGAAATATCTATTGTGTATAAGTACTCTTGATCACAGCATTAAAAAGTTAACTGCAATGGAGACTCCTACTGACTTCAAAACCTATGAGATCAGTTGATACATTACCAAAAAATAATTACTAAAATTTAGTTTGTATTTTACAGTTTATGAACATGCACCGTTATCTGCTAATGTTTGCCTCTAATTTACAAAAGAGAATATTGACACAGCTTTTGCTCCTATAAAATGAGTAAATATCAATTATCAAATTTAAAGAGCTGTCTGAATAGGGAACATCTCAGCACTTGGTATAAGGGACTGCCTGTAGCTTTTCTGTTGCTTAAGGGTTCAAAGAAATAACACCAGAATTAAAAATCTGAGCTGTGACATTTTGAGCTTAGGAAAGACACCTCTGTGCAGCAACTACAGCATTTGCATCTTTAGAAGATGAGACAGGAGAGTGATGTTTAATAGTAACTGGCAGCAGAATTACCCTGTAAATAACATTCAGCAAATTTACGGTGTTCTGTAAAAAACATTCCGGTAAACGTAATGTAGTCATCTGAGAGGGGCCGTTTCCAGTGATCAGCTCTTGAAAAGGTAACAGGCAATGAGTACTTTACTCAACTAGAGAAAATTAAAAAAAAATTACTACTGTTGGCTGCAAAATATTAAGAGAAGCAATTTCACACTGATAGACATGTAAAAAAAAAATCTTTATCATGATTAATGTTACAGTGACTAGTAAGTTAATTAGAAATGCCTAAAAAAAGCTTTTCTCCATCATAAGATGCCTTGGCCACATAGCTGGTCAGAGTCATTGACACCCAAATTTTCCTGAAATATATTGATTCTGAAACTTGTTGAACTGAACTGCAATCTCCTATCCCTCCACCAGCACCCTGATCCTGATGATTATTACCACCAGAAGAAAATCTGCATGCAATGCTGAATGTAAAACTTGGAAACATACCAGGGAAAGACAATATTCTACCATAGAGAAACAGATATTCTGTACAAGAAGAATGCAGAAAATCTATCTGAATATATGAGAGAAGCTTGTAAATGTGCTTTAACATGTCTCAGGAAAAAGCTGCTCATAAAGCAGCTTTCTTTATTGTAAGTTACTGGCAGAATCAGTGCACATCTTGCAGCTGTATTATAAATAAACTTTATACAACCATTCTGAAAGTCAAGGACTCGGCCTCAATGCTACATGTAAGGAAACAGCTACTGTAGAAGAGGGAAAAATATCAACTTTGCTCCTTAAAGCACTGCAAAGTTTGACTGGGAAGTACCACTGGAGAAGAAGTCTTCAGAAAAGGACTGAATGGTAACGGAAAATCTGAAACTTTGCCTCAGGATATTGCAAAATGAACAGGAGGAAACTTAAGAGATAAACACAGTGGAATTGTCCAATTCACAACACTTGCAGATTAAAGTGAAAGAGAAAAGGGAGAATCCACAGTGAAGCAAGCTTGTTTGCACTTGACACACTGACAACCATTTTCCAAACCAGATGACCAAAAGACCTGGAAAACCCAAGTGTTACAACACTGCCAGGCTCAGCAAGACCTGTGGCAAACACAGTTACAGAAAACTAAGTTGTTCAAAGACATGTTTCTATTTATCTTATGAGTATGTCAGTGTTCCTAAAAGATGTGACGAGAAAGTCTGGGACTGTTCCTCCTTCTCAGACATGTGGAAATGCCTCATCCCCACACAAAGTTTTCATAGTAACAGTCACCGTGATCAAGTGGAAAAGGTCTTGAGGCAATGAACTTTTGGAAGACCATTCTCTTCTTCAGTATTGCCACACTCATACCTCCTGTAAAAACACTGCACTCAGACACAAGGGGAGTAAGACAGAAGACCAAAAAGAACTTTAAACACAGCTTTTTTTCTTGTTCAGTCTTCTGGTATACTGCATCAACTTCAGAGAAAATTAAGCGAGGAAAACATTACAACAGCCCAGGGACACTTCCACTTAAATTTTGTGATTACATTTTAAGTGCTCTTTGTCACAGATATCATAAACTGATTAAATCATTTCATGGCTGACCCCTACTGACTATGCTAAGCGAAAAGAGAGGGCTATTAATAACTACCCATTTCTGACAGCTGCCCGGGGGCAATGTAGCCTTTTACAGCAATAAAATGACTCCCCAGCTCACTTACTGAATGCTAAATATTGATTCATATTATGAGTGTTGTCAAACACAGACTGCAGTTCTGAAGATCCGTACTGGCAGGTCATCAGGAATAGCATTAGCAAATGTCAGGTCAGGAATCAAAGGGCTGCTGGACTCTTTAGGGATGAGATTTATCGATCCCATAAAACGTGAAACAGATCAAGTACTTGTGATGATGAAAACGGTCATGGCAGAATGAGGCTGAGCCTATAACGATGTGTATCTAAGAAGAGAAGCATCACACAAAAAAGTTGATCATTGAAAATAAATTGTAAAGGTTGGGATGACCATGACAAGGACAACCGAAGATGCAGGCCCACTAAAGACCTTTTTAGGGCTAGAAGTCAGACTTTGAATACACACTTGACCAAAGCCATATATCTAGCCAGATATCATGTATCTAGGAGACCATACTGCTGGTCTTAAGCATCTGTTTAAATAAATATCAGTGTTGTTTAGATCAAGCTAATGAATACTATAATTAACAGAAAAAAACAAATAAAACTAAGAGGCCTATGACAATTAAGATGATCTGTATAAGATAAGGTAACTTCCTGTGTCTAGGATTGTTAGAAACACATTCTGAATTCCAAATAGTGCCAAATTTATTTAAATTCCATTATTTCATGCTTTGCCATCACCAGGATTTTATTTAATGAAAATATATTTCAGGACTTCATAAGACTGTGAGTTCATACAGGCTGACATTTCATAATTTTTCCCCAGCTATGAAAAAATCTAGTATCAAGTTATGGAAAGTGACTGGAATATTACATGTGGGTTGAGGACAGAAAAGCCTGGAAGCTCCTTGCTTCTTCCTTAAATTGAATACTGTAATTTCTTCCCTTTTTATTCTTTCCCATCACTTTAAGTGAAGCACTAGTAATTATTAGATCAGTTTACAATATGATAGACTTAACTGCAACACAAAATCTAAGTAAAAGGACAAGTATATTTTCTATGCAGCCAGAAATCCTACTAAAGACACAGTTGGACCAGGGAATCCCAGACACTGAATGGTGTTGCTGTCCATGGCAGGAGGGTTGAAACCAGATGATCCTTAAGTTCCCTTCCAATCTAATCCAAACCATAATATTCAAAGCCGTAAAGTCCACTCTAAAATTGAACACTTATTTGGATGCAGGAAATAATACCAAATTCTACACTATACCATACCAAATATAGTATAATTCTATACTATACTAAAACTATACCATATTCTAAACTATACCAAGTTCTCATCAACTAGTATCAAATATTATCTTTTCTTAATGTTGCTTTGACCATCTTGGCCAAAAGGAGTGTTTTTAAAATAATGAATAAATAAATAATTTCAGTAATTTGAAACCACTTCAACTCACCTATACATGATTTTTTTCAAACATATTACAATTTCTGTTGTTATTATTGTAAAGTTAAAATAGGCGATTTTTCAATATTCAGGACACTATTAAGAGAATTTCTATAAAGAAAAACCTCCATTTAACATTTGCTTTGGATATCTGAACAGTAATTAGGATGTCTGTAAAGAGAAAAGTGTTCCTAAATAATATCCCTGTACAGTGTATTCCCTGCATTGTATATTCTCTTTCAGAAAATCAGAACTCAAATCACAAATCTAAATATACCATTTGATGTTTATATAGGACACAAGAACTCAATAAAGGATGGTAATTACAAATAATAGACTTGAAAATTAATGCTTTCAACAAACCACAATTTTTTTTAAAAAAGATAAACACTGATGATTTGAAATTATAAAGAAATTGCTTGAGAACCTAAGATATAGTTATTAATGGATAAACAATTCCAAAAGAAGGCACTGAAATAAACAATATATTGTATTTGGAATTGCTTAAAATCTAAATAGGATGCCAGTGTAAATCCATTTTAAAATTAATTACTTTGGTAAATACATAACATTTAAAGTCAGAAACAAATCTTAAGTAAGTTAACCATAAACTGTTGAACACAGCTGTAGCTTCTATGACACATATGGACATTCTGATGCTAACAGAGCCAAGTTTTAACTTTGTCCTGCAATTCTGACTATTGTATCAAGAAAAAACATAGAAAGCATCTAGAATGGATTTCTGACAGGAAAATTATTTCAATATTTTCAGAAGAAGACTCTAAATAAAATGTTTTTCCCTTAGAGAATGTACTCCCATCAAGAATGTTCTTGAAGAACTCATCTTAGTGACTTGGTCTAGTGACTATCACTATTACGGAAAATATCCAGTGTTTTATTTCACCACTGGGTTCAACTACTATAAGGTGGTATCACCATACAAACAGCAGTGCTAGTTCTCTCTCCAACAGACATTTCTGCCCACAAAGATACATGCTATAGAACAAGTGGAAAGCTGTTTGTGGTAGTGTTTGGATAATTAATTCTTTTGCACCTCAAGTTCCCTGAACTCACTCACTCCAGGTTTACATGAGGTAGGGATGAAGGGAGAGAGGGCACATGCTGATAGTAGGAGGAGCAGGAAAAACAACGTTGGTTCTAGCGGAAATTCACAGAGCAGTTTAGTTGTAATGTGAAATAGCTCTCTCTGGGTCCAGTACTGTGAGTGAGCAGTAGTGGTAGATCACTGCTACTTATTAAAGGAGGTATTTTCCCATCCCAACCCATCCTTGAACTTTTCTCCTTTACTGTTACCTGCTGACTCTATCCTATGAAGCTCACTGCATTTATCCCACTGTATGCCAACCCAATTCATTAACAAAGAGCAAATCCATACCAAAACAAAACAACCAAACAAGAAAAGCAAATAATTTCTCTGCCATTTAAATAATTTGGCTCATGGCAAGATCCAGATAGCACAGAGATGACAAAAGACTGGTGAAAGAAGGGTATGGAAATCTAGGTAGTGGTAAATCTGTGATCAGATCAGTCTCGAGGAACCACAGTCTCAGATCGTTACAGTATTAGACATGCAGGATAGGACAGAAAATCAAATGAAGACCTGGAGATATCTGGGGAATTATTTAGTAAGCAGTTCTTTATGGCTGTAAGGCTCTCATTTCCCAGGTTAACCAGTCAGAGCTATACTGACAAGTATAAGCACAAGCAGCTCTGCAATAACTTTTAGAGGCAAAGAACCTTCCAAGTTTAATTTGCACAAAACACATATATTAATATTTTTAAGAACCAAATATGACCCATGTCTAAAAAAAAAGGGATTTTTTTCAGTTGACTATTTGTAAAATAAATAGGAAATTCTGTAATACAATGAAAGCCCTTTAACTGCTGTATACATTCAGGTGTGTCTTTTGTTCATTGCATCTAGACCATACACATGAAAATAGGAGTAAGCTTGCCTACAGTTTTGGTTTGGTTCTTGTTTTTTGGGTTTTTTTTTTTTTAATTTAGAAGCCAAAAAATAAGGTCATATATATTAACTCATATTTTAGTCTATAAAGGCAATGTACACCATTTCTTCTCCCAGTTACAAGAACTACCTTTCAAGAAAATAAAAAACCCAACCAGCTTTAATATTCTCTGAATTCTCACCTCTGGCAGTACCCGCAAGTACACTGGGAAAACTACATATCAAGTAAGACAGTAACAAACAATTCAGGTTTAACTTGTTAAGTTACATTTAACATGGCAATTTTACATAATCAATTTTCAGATAAGGGAAAACTAGGCAATCATGAATATGTCCTATATACTAGTGTTCAACTACTTTATACGAACTGAATAAATATTCTAATTGCAAAACATAGGCCACATTCAGTTGGTTTTGTATTAGCATAAAAGAAACAAACAAGAAATAAAAAGGCTACAACTGTGTTTGCATTGTCAGACAGCATTCAAAAATATAAAGTCTAAACCTACCATTTTAATAATTCTTTCCAAAGACAAAAATCCATTAATAAGCAAAACATGTCAACATATTAATTAAATATTTCACAGCCAATGTAAAGTTATACACTGTTAAATTTTATTTTTTATGGTATTACATTCACCACTGATATGCTCTGCAACAGATAATACATTCTGAATTTTTCTTTGTTTATTAACAAGCCCTTGTAATTAACTTCCTTTTAAATCATAAGTATGATACTATTTTAATTTCCCTCACATTCTCTACCCTATCATTTGGAATCACATTAAGCTGACTCTTAGCAGGCCACCTGGTGTAATTCTATGACATTGAAGGGAGCTGTTCTGGTATGCAGGAAACACTGACAGTCTTCTGTGCTGAAATCCATTTCTCTAACTGATGACAGAACTAGGGGGAAATTAATTTTTGCTATTCATAAATACCTGACAAGTTTAATGTAAATGTTTTGAAAAAGACCTCAGCATATTCTGCACATACATTATATATGCAGCAGTGCACTGGAATATTGTATCTCTAACCCGTTCAATTTCTAGATCGCTACTGCTAAAACTGTTGAAATTTCCCAAATTACTTCCATATTGTAATATTCTCCATACACATATAGACAACAACACAGGGCTCCATAAAACCTTTCAGTTGCTAAACCAAGTTACATTTAGGACAATCTGTTTGACAGAAATAACTCAGGGAAATATGTACTGTACCTTGCCTGATGAATTAACAAGAAATAAGTTGCTTATGCATATGTGATCAGAGACCAGAGGGAATTCCATTACCAACCTTCATGACCAAGAACACTTTCTTATGAAACACATTGATACATCACCATGACCAACAAATTACCAGCACAAAAAAAGTTAAAAATGGTTATGATATATTATATTTATTATATCATATCATAATTTATGACTGACAGTCATTAATCATAAATTCAATAATTTTAATTGTAGTTGCGAATTAAGATATAGCAATCTGATGTGGTTCTGATTTTAACTGAAGACTCCCTACATACTGTGTTAAAACAATTCACCCTATTTCTGTATTTCACCTAAGCTCTGATTAATTGTTGGGTATAGCCCAAACTCTGGAACAACACACAGTAAGACAACTAAAGATAAACTAGAAGATAAAGAATATAGAGATAAAATATACTCATTTTGATTGATCAGAAAGGAAAGTTCTATAAGCAAATCAAATATAACTTAACAGAATAATTTCTTAATATAATTTCCAGTACATGCAATATTTAAAAACCTACTTTAGCAGTCTGTTGTAATAGATTATAGCCTAGTAATCTCACAATATTAAAGTATAACAAAAATACGAGACTTCATTTTTCATTGCATTAGTTTTGTGAACATATTTTTTTACAAAGGAAAGTTATAAAAATTTCAACCAGGAATACTACAAATACCTCAGGATTTGAAGAAAATTCTGGATTATTTCTCATGTGCTCTATCTAAAGGAATAAATACCTCTGGAGATTAAGAAGATGCTTTCCTAACTCAGATCAAATTAAAATTATACCTGTAAACCAATGTACATTTATGTAAGTGAGTACAATTGAAGTAACTGAAGTACGATTTCAGACCATGAGTTTTTGGAGAAAAAGAACACAGCTTCCCTTCAGTGCAATTTATAGGCATGTTTACAGTGAAAGATAAAATAATGTTTTGCTCCCTCCTCAGCAGCTTTGTGATACTTGCAATGGCTTGTCAGTCAAAGACAGTCTAAAGACAGTCCAGTTTCTGGTGATAATAAACTGTGTAAGTGGCTTAACAAGTCAGTGTCACACAGAACGTACTTTAATAGGCCAAAGCGAATTGCTACTCTGTAACACATTTCATATAATTTTTAATTACTTAAATATAAGTACACACGTTTTTTAATAACAGGTTTTTCTCTGCTTCACTTGCAAAACCACAAAAAAAACCCCCGAAATTGAAACTCTAAATATTCAAGTATTTAGAATAATGGTAAATGTTACATGAATATGTATACCTGTGGTAAACGCTAACAGTCCCTACTGGTTACTGCAGGAAAACAAAGTGAAAAAAATGCCATCCTGTTCACTAGAGCACAGCGTGAGAGTGCAGGGCCAGGAGTCAAACTGACACACACATTTCTGATTTTCACTAAGGAAAGTTCATCTTCAGCGTGGGAATATATTTTCACCACCACATAAATAATAGTACAGTGAACTGGTTTTATTGTATGATTTTGTATTGGTTTAGTAAGTATACAAGAATTTTATTAATTACTTTTGAAGGAGAGAATTACCAAAGAACTGCACAACTGTCATCAAGGCAGGTGAGCATTATCAGATCTCCTCTGTAGGACAGTTAATGTAACTATACAAATGATGACACAAATGGAAAACCTACCTTTTTAGAAAATTTTTTCTAAGTCAGCTTGTTAGGGTTTTTTCTGCATTTAAACGTTTTTATGTCAACTAGTGCTATTGGCCAATAACCCAGTTCCACTCACTAAACCTGCAGATGGATAAATATGAATTGCCTAACACTTATATTCACTGGCTTCTCTGGCTCAGATAATAATGTTTACAAGCGTTCAGCCAATTGATTTAAATCACAGATAACTTAATTAGCCTAACTATTTAATACTTTCTAAAGTTTTTCATACTCCTTCATGTTATACTGTCATTTAAAGTATGCCGCATAGGAAAAAATATCACAGTTATAAAAAAAAATACTCAAACCAAAATATTCAAAGCAAAAATGCCAGTGACAGTGCATTTCCCCAAGTATTCTCCATCACTCCTTATATTCCCGTTTAGTGCTCTACTCATTAAAACTTCTCCATTTGTTTTCTGAGCTCTGAAGTGTTGCAACTCTACACTCCCATTTGCAAGGTCTCTGCGTAATCTGGGGACATTTCATTTGAGCATATTCGAGGTAGCTAAAGGGCATATATCAGAAATTAAACAACGCGACAAGTCAGGTGAGGATACACTGACGCTGCGCTGGAGCCAGCTAGCTCTCCCTCAGCTCCGCGTCAGGAGTGGGACACACCTCGGGAGCAGGATGACCCAAGGTGCAGCTTAGAGCAATGCTCTACGGCACTTCAGGCTAGTCAGGCGCAGTGTGGAGGCAAGAATGAGGGGAGATCTTTTGTATGGGTTTCAAAGACGGGTTTAATCTCCAAAGAATCCAGGAACAAAAGGCAAAAGTCACAACCTGTGCAACAACTTATATATGGGGGAAGGAGTAAGGGGAGGATACAAATCATAGACCAATAGGGAAGACTTAAGGGAGGAGTGTAAGGCAGAGCTTACAATGCATAAACCAATAGAGAAGCTTGGGGGGCAAGAACAGTTAATCTAATCCAATGGAGTATCAAAAACAATATGATTGACAGGGAGGATTCTAGAACAAAGGGTAGGTACCAAGTAAAACTGACAGTGGTTGGGATGCAATGATTGATGTCAGTAGGGAGGAGGGTACAACTTGGAACAAACCAACATCAAAGGGGGAAAACAGAACAAACCATTCATACAACAAACTTTAAACATATTAAACAAAAACACATCACCACAATACATGTCCTTACGTTTAATTATATTATTGTTAAAAGAAAAAAAGCCAAATACTCATCTTTCTAAGGTCTTTCAGGTTATGAATAGGAACCTCATTGTATTTTTCATGATGGTGTCAAACACAAGATCATCAATGTTAGTAATGTTTATAATTAAAGCACTTGTGGAACCAGATTCCTGATATCCTAATATTCTAGTCATTCTGCAAATAACCTTTAATAATTATAATGTGTTTTTCAATAAATAACCTTATTTAACTATTATGTGTTTATCAAGAACTTCTGAAATTAGAAGGATCATTTCTTCAAAGTGACTGTAAGGAAGACTTACATACAACAAATTTTAAAAGAGCAATGAAAATAAATGCATGCCCTGACCAAGTTTGAGAGAAAAACACACACCTCCCCACCAAAAAAAAAAAAAAAAAAAAAGAGAAACAAGAAACTAAAATCAACTGGCAACATGTAGACACTTACTAAAATAAAAACCACTACCATTAAAACCAAATTAGCATAACTTTATGTTCATGTTTTAAGACAAACATCATCTTTTCATTATCAATTAATCTCATTAATTCTATTAACTCCTAGGCAAGCCATGAGATACATATTTCTTTTTTATTTGATTAAGGTATTATAAGAACAATGATCTTTAGAAAAGGTGCTGAAATGAGGATGTCTGTTCTGCTTTTCCCACCAATGCAGCAAGATGCAGAATCCTGGTCCTCAGACAAGAGATAAGAAAGCAACACCATTGCCTTACCCAGAAATCATCCAATGGTGTACTGAGTAACCAACACACTTTTCTCATGAGTTTTCACCTGTGTGTGGACACAAGCCAGAAATGCCAACTCCAAACTGATTTTAGCCCTTTCTCACACAGCTAAGACTGGAGTGAGTGGTGCCTGTTTATATTTCTAACAATGCTCTATCCCCATTTTCTTTGGAAGCACCCTTCTCTTAAGAGACAGAGCATAGTCAACAGGCTTTTATCAAACAAGCTAACTTTACCTTCAGTGAAGAGAAAATGCCCTGACATACATCATAGCTGGTGAAAGTAATAAAAAAAAGCTTACAAACTCATTATAAATTTTCCTGCAAAGATAGTAGTGCTAACCAGAGGGGATCTGAGTTAGGGCTAAGCAGTCCAAAAGTTTCAAAATACCAGTGGACTACATACTATGAAGTATCTTAGGGTCTCTCTCAGAAGTGGTTTCATGTTGCAATCCCCCAGAGATGTCCCACACAGCTCTCAGATACCTCTCTAGTATTAATCAAGATCTCTGCTTAGTCAGACAGATGCATTCCACCTAAGTGTTCTCTTTGCTATCTATTTTTTAAGCCAAGCCAATTCTGTCTAGCAATGTGAATTGCATATTCAACCCTTGACAACTGTGAAGACCTCAGGATTGTCCATCACAGGATTTTAAACTTATTTTCTGGGATAATCAATTTCTTGACTTGCCTTTGCTGCTATGCCTCATAGTCATCATACAGATGTGAAATAAAACTATTGCAGATAACTATTTTTGATGGTTTATTTTTTATTTATCAAGCATGACCACAGTTTTTTAGAAACAGCGGAAGGTGTTGTATGTACTTGTCAACCTGTACATCACATGCTTAGCCTACTGTTAGCTCACCTGAGTCTCCCTTTTCCCTGTGCACTTCTCTTTCAAGCTCTTAAGACTGAAGATCAATAGTGACTTTCCAGGATGATCTGACAACTCACAGTGGCTCATTCACATGATTCTGAAGGGCAGACTAAATAAATTCAGCCCTGAGCTGGGTTCCCTACTCTAGCACAGGTATGCAAAGACCATATTTAACAGCTGTGGATGGTCATTGAACATAATATAAACATAAATGCCCTCCTTACAACATGCCTCAATATTGCAGGATCTTTGAATCTTTTCTACAATTAAGCAAACCTCCTACATTTTCTACTTTGTCAAAATTTAATATACTGGAAATTTTGTGGAACAAAAATAGTATAAATTACATAAAAGCCTACACAAGAACTCTTTCTTTTATAATAACACACTCAGTTCCTTTTTCATTTCCATCCATTATAAAGAATCACAATGTAACTACACAAAACCACAGAAAAATGCTTTTTCCTTAACGTTGGCCATAATTAAGGGGGGAGAGGGAAGACAAACCATGAAAAAAACACAGGAAATAAAGAGAAAAGAGGGGGATAATATTCTTCTCATAATGGAATCTTCAACTGTTTTATTTTGGTTTTTTTTAAATTTTTTTACTAGAAAAGCACAAACCTCTCACCTGGAAACAGCACAGGATGTGTCTTTTTTTTCTTATACATACACATGCATTGACACAGAGATACAGGTGAAACCTTAGCTCTAGATGTAGCTAATACAAGTGCAGAATTTAATTTGAATGTAACTCTTATCTACATCTCCACTATAGCAAAAATTCCAAAGCATGATCTCCTTAAGTTTACACAGTGTATGAAAATTAACAGATTAACATTTCCATAATGCTTTATTGCTCTATCTGGTTTAGAACACTACAGCTATAATACTTCACTCTTAAAATACCAGGATCCACCAAAAAGTTTCATGGTAAGATAATAGCATTGTACATAAAATAGATAACATCCAGATAATAGCATTGTACATAAAATAGATAACATTTCCTTGTGTTAATGAATCTCTTTTCAATGACTGATTACTTTATAATAAAAGGTATACCTGCTTCTCAGTAGCTGTGTATGTTTATCCACACAAGAAAAATTTTGGTTTGAGAATCAGCTGTGCTGTGGTGCCTTGAACAAAACAAGCAGAAGGGAGGTTCTGCACTGTAGTAGAACAGGGGAGGAGCAGTCCATTTAGGCAACTTTTCCAAAAAAGTGAAACTGCACTCTCTTTTTGAGCAGAAAAGAGGTTCAAAGAGGTTCACAAAAAATTTGCAAAATATGGCTTCTAAAACTTTTTGATATGAAAGGTGTGTTGGAAACTATATGATGCTAAAGAGACAAGACAATTGGTCACACTAAAACCAGAGTACAAGCCATAAAGGAATAATGAAGTAATGAAGTAATTGGAAAAAAAGTAAAAGGAAAACAACTTATCAGGTGTTTGCCAAGAGATTGCAACAGCAGCAGACAAGCAGTATAGAAAGCCATTAGTAAAGAGATACAAGAATATATGGAAAAATTCTCTGAAGCAGCTGCAGAATACACGGGTATACAAGAGTACCAAGTCCCAAGAATCAAATGGCATTCACTCAGGAATTCTTAAGGAATTAAAGAATCAAACAGTGGAACTGAGGTGTGTAACCTTTCACTTCAATTGTCTTTATATGCATTTTTATATATTGTCTTTACATGTGCCTAACTAGGACATTAGGAAAGAACCAGCACTCTCCTGCAAAGAAAGCCCTGCCTCACAAACCTCTGTTGGAGACAAGAAGCCTGGAAATAGGAGAATTTCAGTTGATATAGTCCAGGTGCATTTCCAAATTATACCCCTGAAATAAAAACTGCAGTTCTCATGTAGATTAAAAGACAAAAAGTGTTATTAAGAGACAAGACACAAAATACAAAATTAAATATAAGTTTGCAGAGTGATGGGAAGTGAACATATTACTTCAAGAGTCTGTCCCAGGACATTAGAAAATTTGTTGAAAATGCAGGTGTAACCAGGTTACACATGGTAATAAACACAACACTCAAGTGAAAAACAGTTGAAAAACTACAGGGGATGGGTGAAACTGAAATATTTATGGGACACAAAAAGGAAAGCTAAAAGTACAATGCAGACAAAAGCATTCCTGAATTCAACAAAACAAGGACATTCCTGAATTCACAAAGCAATTGGCCCAGAGCTGGCCATTGCATCATCAGGAGGTTAAAATAGCTAGTTCTGTGAAATACTTGGTAGAACACTGAAGAGCAGGCAAAAAATACAAAAAAAAAAAAAAAAAAAAAAAAGAGGAAAAAAAATAATTATTAGGAGAATCTTTATGTCACTGTATAAACCTGCAAAGAGCTCACATCTTGACAGCTACACGCAGTTCTGAGCAACCCTTTCAAACAAGTATGTAGCAGAATCAGAAAAACACAGAAGGGTAACAAGAGTGACTGAAAGTCTCAATATGATAAACAAGTAAGTAGACTATGAAGTCCACACAGCCATATTCTAGGGTATCATATAGAGTTGCCACAACTAATTTAAACACCTTACACTCTCACAAACAGTCTAGTCAGGAGAATGGGAGAGTATGAAAATACCATGCTCTGTTAGATATGGAAATGAAAAAGAAGTGAGAAATGCAGGAAAAATATATGATGATTTGATGTCTTAAATAAAAAGCCTTAACTGGGTCCTAGTACTTAAATATTTTTCCTTAAAGAAATAGAGATATTTGTGATGTGGATGGTAGGTATCTTACCAATGACCAAAATATGACTGCTACAAAAAAAAAAATTAATTTATCCTTGCAATGCCACCAAGGCATTTCAAAAATTAACCAGTGCCCTACACCAGGTGTTTTACATACACACATGACAAAGAGACAGGTGGCATCCAAGGAGCTAAATTCACAGTGTGCTAATACTAAAGCCTGAAGAGCCAACCTATATCAATAGCCCCATTAAAGTGATTCATATAAAATATGAACACCTACTTCTAGATAGAAAGATTTACAGATTTCATATATTTTATCAATTTGGTATATCCAGCTTCTTTTTATTATGTTTTTTAAAAAACTGAAAAATATTCCCTATTAAATAAGCTCAGCAACTGACTTTGGGTCACCCAGCCTGTAATTCAGATTGATAACTTAAAATACTCTAGTATGAAGAATACCAGAAAAACACAGAAGTCTCAGGTCACATCCTTTTTAAATGGATTTAGTATTCTATCTAATTTACCGCCTCTAAATTTTTTTAACAGAGACCCAAGAGCAGGAATGCCAGTGGCAGTGATAGTCTGGAAGGACTGTATTTGTGGTAGACATGAGGATAAAACAAAGGAAAATTGTATCTCTGAACAGTTTTTACATTGCAGAACAGCCAAGATCAAAAGGACACCCAAAAAATATTTGCTGGCTAATTAATTTGCACTTTCCTAGCCCAAGCAATTACGTTAATATATCAGCAGTAACAAAATGTTAATATTGCATTTTCAGCTACATAGATATAGCTGCAATCCCTAGTTTTTGAAAATATGCAGCACAAATAAACATCTGTTTGCCCAGTAAACTTCTGGTCAAAGTCAGGTAGCATAGTGTCTAGTGGACTAGGATACAATAAAAAAAAAATTACAAAACAAAACCAAAAATTTCAGAATCTAGAAGTAAAAAGACATGTCCATAGCTGTGTTGTGATACTAATAACAAAAAACCTCACCTAATTACATGTCCAGGTTTTCAAAGAAATAGAGAACCACCCATGTAAGTGATAGTGTTTACATTTTTATGACCTATTCTTGTGCACAGTACCTCTTGCTCACATTACTGACATCCAGGAAAGAGTCCTAAGGGAGCTGTTCTAAGTGAGGGTTTCTGTATGTCGCATTTAAAAGGAATACAAACTGACAGAAAAATAACTCAAAATTGCTATAAAATAACAGGTACCTCCCAATGCACAGGCAAATGACATGCACTTTAATGTAACACATTTCTCTTCATTTTGTAGTAAGCTAAAACATACTTAAGGTTTGCATAAAATGTAAGAAAAAATACCAATTGTGTTAAAAATGAAATTAATAAAAACATTTTAAATCCTTGATTTTATTACTCAAATGTTGCTAGCTCTAAACCATGTCATTTGGCTTATTAAAAAAATTGAAACAATTTGGGCTTTTTTGTTGAACTAGTGGATGAAAATATTAAAATTCTTTGTTTAGGACTTGTGTCTTCTTGGCACAGAACTGCACTGGAAAGCTGTCACAATGGGATTTAACTACTCCACGTAATCCTTGATGTGGAATGTGATTTTTTACAAGGCAGCTGCTATGCAAAGAGCAAGAGACAGAGCCCATCGACCACATGGCTCCACCAGTAGCTACACATTCTTTGCAAGGTGAAATCACTGCATAGCCCCAAAGCACAGAGAGCTCTGCTCTCAGTGCATGGGGAGTGGTGGAAGAGTAGAGCAGTCAGTCTACAGGAAACCCCCCCATCAGTTGTGGACAATCTTTGAAAAATTAGCAAGATTCACCTTCTATATAAACAGCTCCTCCCTTCTCTGAAGTGTTACAAAAATTACTGATACTTATCCTAAAAAAAAAAGTCAAGCACAACCTCAATGTTAATATGAACTGATTTTCCCTGTCCAGCCAAGCACAGGAAGCACCCAGATCCCTGGAGAACAGACACACCACAGTGCTGTGAAGGGAGAGTATACAGGACTAACACAGGACTGCAAACAGGACAACTACCTGAGACTAGGCAAGTACAAACCTCACCTACAGGCAACAGGACTAATGCTCCCAATGACTACAAGGCAAAGAAATGTTTCATGTAGCAATGGTCTTTGAAGTATATAACAGGAACTCATATAGACCATCGGGAATATCAATGAATGGTGACACAGACTGAAATCTAGTTAATTCCTTTTCTTGGGTTTTCTCAAACAGAACTTACTGCTTCATATTAGAGGTTCACTAAGTCTGTTTAAATCACTTTATTCCTGTTAGCCCATTTTGAGTTTCTGAAAACACTTCCAACTCAGTTGTGTGGAGCAACTGATACAGAGAAAGTAGAAGCAGAGGCAGAGAAAGATAACAATCTTCTAGAATAAAGGAAAGACTCTGAGCATGAGGCAAGAAGCAGCTGAGGCTTACCCAGTGTAAATAACATTTATTTTGTAAGAGTAGCATCAAGAGACATGATCTTTCAGCAGTGAGTGCATAGTTTTTGCCTGAGGGGAGAGAGTATTTAATTTGATTCCAGGCTTGTGACCAGTTCTGTCAATAGTACTTCTGCCTCCTCCAATTTCATAATTTGATTCCCTCACAAATTTAACCCCAGAAGATTCTGTCACAGTGAAATTCACTTCAGTGAATCAGCAGAATAACAGGACTTTTACAGACAGGTGTCTTAAGCCATAACTAAATTTTAACCAATCATCACTGCTTTGCATCTCATATTTGCCCAACAGTCAGGAAAAGAATGCCATATAGGCTCTAGAAACACACATTCACAGTTAACTGCATTCAGAAACAAAAGGACTATTTACTGAATCACCAGCAACACAACAACTGTAGCCACTGGAACTTTACTGGACCATCATCCTAAGAAAGAGATTCTTGATAATTGCAAACAGCATAGGTACTCCTACTCTGTTTTATGTACATGACTTTTCACTGTCTATATTTGCACCACAAATCACTTACACAGAGCTCATTTGAAAGCCTAGAACCACAATCTGTTTTGCAATGTCTTTGGAGAAATGACATTTCAGATGCTGAAAATTCCTCAGTGCATTATACCTTTGAGTAGCTAAGCAGCACTCAAGATGTATAGTGAATAAATTAAGTGTAAACACGACATTTATTGTAGGCACAGATTGGTGAAACTACAAATAAAATAATCTGGGATTAGGGAAATTTGTATCATGTGAACTACAGTAGGCAAAATGGAATGAAAAATTAATGAGAAAAGCAATAAGAAGGTCTGTCAGAATAGCACTGCACATGCACAAGCTGGTCAGTAGTAAAAAGATGAAATACAGAGAAAAGATGATCAGATTTCGCCTGGAAATAGAAGATATATAAGGCAGAAAACATCCTTTTCTTCAAAGCCAGATGATTTGTTGCATATTTAATACAAAAAGAATTAAATCTTCTGCAGCCTAAGCAAACCCACAACTTCCAGGAAATTTCTACACCAATTGAAATTTTATAAACCCTATGATCAACCTATAATCAGCAACATGTACACATGTACCTCTTCAAAATTTGGCATTCTTCAAAATAAATTATTCAAAACAAAGCAAAAAATCTAGCCACAAGACATCACTGAATTTGCTCAGATGATTGAATTGCTCAGCTAAAGAGAAGGTACCCAAAGGAAATGCTTCTTTGAGAACAGATCACTTCTTTGAACAGGCCATCAAGTGTCACCTCCTTTCTTACCACAAAAAGAAAGTCTCAGTGAAGTTACACTCTTCCCTGTTCTGTGTACTACCTGTTAAAAACTACTCAGAAAATAATTTTAAAATAAAAACTTTAAACTGAAGGCAGATGATGTCTTTCACATTTTCCCAGTATTAAACTGTAAAACTTGACACAGTAAGAGAGAAATTTTCCCTACAACATCATCATCAAAAGTCACAGATTTTTCACCATACTTCTTGCAATGTCCCAAATTTCAATAACAACTGATTGAAACATGTAAAATATGTCAAAGAAATTACAGCATATCAGAATAAATTCACACTGACAACTGATAAAACCCATTTACCAACAGGAAAACATTTTTCACCAATAAAAAAAACCACCTCTCTCCTCTCAGTCTTGATTATTAAGGAATTCATGTGCATTACCTTGGAAGAAGAGACTAAGATCTAAAATTCATAATTTTCCTGGATAATAACAACATTGTAAGATGTTGATTTTATAGTATTTCCTTATGTCTGACTTCCTTCCATTCCCTCAGCACGTCAGAGGCATAATTACCAGTCTATCTCTGTATCCTAAAGCTCTAATGACCTGATCACCTTGTTAGGTTCCATCTCCCATTTTCACTGCTTCCTTTCAGATTACCTCACTGATTTACATAATTCACTTCAGAGTAACCATTTATTCTAATTTGTATCTGTTTGAATTTTGCTGCTGCTTCTTTTCCAGGAGACAGCTTGTGCTCCTACTAACAGTTTGTTCATTTCTTCCAAATGCATTGCTTGGTCTAATGAAGTTTATTAATTTATATCGACAAACATTTTGGTACGCACATTAGGAGGATCATAGGGAGCCAGCAGTGTGCCCTCAGCAAAGAAGGCCAGCTGCATCTTGGCCAGTATGACTACAAACACACACAGTGGATTGAGGGAAGTGGTTGTCCAGTGTTGGGCAGTGACAGAAGGACAGAAAGAGGAAGTAGAGCAAATTCAGTGGGAGGTCACAAAGCTAGTCAGGCAGCTGGCTCTCAAACGCTGTGAGAAGCGGGTGCTGAGGGAAGGGGGATTGTTCAGGCTGAACAAGACAAGGGCAAGAGGTCATCCAGTACCTACAAGGTTATTATCAAGAAGTTGGAGCCAGGTTCTTTACAGCAGTGCATGGCAGGAAGACAAGAGGCAATTGACAGAAATTGAAACTGGAACTGTTTCAAATGGAAGGGAAGAAAAAGCTTTTTCATTGTGAGGACAGCCAAGTATGACCCAAGTTGCCCTGAGAAGCTGTGTAGTCTTTATCCTCAAAGGTTTTCAAGACCAGACAGGATAGAGCCAAGAGTAACCTGGTCTCATCTACCCAACAAGACTTTACCTTGAAAAAGTGGTTGTGCTCCTTTTATCTCCCATTAATTTCCTGTATGATAAAATATATGTATATAAAATGGTTACTGATAATTTCTTGATTGTTTGGTATGCAACTTGAAAGCCCCCAATTTCTAGATTTGCAGAAACACTGAACACAGTGGCCCACAGCGGAGCATAAACTGGCGTTAAAGAGAGCACGGAGTAGTGAATGACCAGAGAAAATGCATTACAAATAAGACAGCAGGTATTACAAGGTACTTTGGATTACAGTCTCTCTCTGCCCAAGTTTCAAAGCTTTATAAGAACAACATCACTTTGTCTACAAAAATACTGTGAAATAAATGAATGTAATTTTAAAAAGTACTCAGGAGACTAATTGTCTGTAAAAAGCCCATTTGAAATTAACAATTCTTTATACAGAGAGTCTGAATAACTATCAATAAACAAAGCATGAGTCTGTATTCCAGAAATTAGTATTTTATCAAGTGTTTTGCTTCATAAGCAAAACATGTCAAAACAAAGAAAACAAAGCAACAATAATGCTTCATGATTCATGAAAAGCTAAAAAGTGAATACCACAAAACTAAATCAATACAAGCTATCACAACATTCCAAACTGCAAAAAATATTCACAGCACAGTATTTCATTTGGTACAGACAAAGCAAACAAAAACTCTTTTCCTTCTTGCTTGAAGTGCAAAAGCTATCACTGTACTTTTAACATTTTTTACAGAGAATAGAAAAGTAAAGATGAAAAAACTATCAATATTATACTTGATTCCCAAATATAAAACACAATAATTTCCTTGGAGTACTAGTTTAACAAGCTATTTCGGTTCTGCATTTTTTACACGGCAATACTGAAAAAGATTAGGCTACAGAATGAATAGTTGAAGGGTTATTAACCCCAAAAAGAATTTACTCTAAATACCCTTTAACAGTATGTAGATCACTATTCCAGTTCAGGCAGACATCACAAGTACACTCTTGTGCACATGGCTTTTGAGGGATAAGAGTGGATAAGCCACTTCACCTCAGGCTGGTGGAAAAGAAAGTAGACAGTTACTTTTCCAAACCAATTTACATTCTAAAATGGGCAATAGAACCATCCTGCTGGCACTCAGAGATTTAATACAAACCAAAAGTTAAGATGTTACAGTGCTTATTTTCCAGTTTTTGGTAATGTTATGTAATATCTCAAGCCAGAGTACCATCTTTAATTGCAGTTATCATCATTAAATTATAAAACCATTTAGCAAAGGCCAGTCCCTACAAGAGACTTTAGGATTTAACATTTAAAATGAGAAGCAAGAGATAAAGGAATACAACTGTTAGAGAGATTAGAGAATGGAGCACAACAAAAAGCAGAAGAGCCCATATAAAATCAGTCTAAGACAAATAGAAGTCATACATCCTACCTCACTGGCCTCTGGATCTGCCTTTGAGTGACTTAAGGTTACAAAAGCATGCAACAGCAGACCCAAGAAATATAGTCCAGTCTTCAGAGTTGCAAGTCAATGCTTCACTTACAAGACTTACTATCCCAGTCAACTTCCCTCCTGGAAAACCTCTGGAGTCAGGAGAAAGCAATCCACAGAAATTAGTTACTGTGAGACTCAAAGACACTGCCTTAACGGAGAGCAACTCCTGGTAAAGTATCCCTTTTAGGTTTGTGTATCACGAGACAAATTAATTACTTGGAGCTACTTCAGACTTTGAGCCCTTCCTCAAGAGACAACTACATGAGACAAAGTAGTGAATATTCTCAATTTTGCAAACAAAAAAGTAGTTTTACTTCTGTCAAGTCACACAACAGGTTTTTTTTCACAAGTTTATTTATGTCTACTTTATATAAAACTATTAGCCCTGGAGTCACTTGATTTCCCATGCCATATTGTAGAATTTTACTTACAGATTTTTTACTTTTTTTACAGATTTCTGATGTTTCATTAGAAAGACTTCACAAATTTTAAAAATAGTACCTACTTCAGGACAACAACTTATCAAGGTCAGCTCAAATCAATATTTTTAATATTTTAACACGCATAATGCTACATATAACTCTCAGATAACATTTTTTATATCTAATGCATGTTTAACATATGTTCTGCTTTCAATGACAACATGGAATTCCTGACTTTTCCAATTGTTATCAGCTGTTCTCTACTTACAAAAGACAGGTTTCTAAACAAGAAAATTATTGCTGTGCTATAATAAAAAAAAGAAGGAATATTTAGTGTAACTGATTCGTAAGAAGACTCATCATAGCATGCGGATTTGTGTACTCATTGAGGAACCACAAACTCAAAGAGAAGTGAGATATATTTGACCTTAGTCTACTGCACAACACCCTTCATGTGTCAGAACTTTTCCAATATCTAGTATGGACACAAAAAGGAAAAGACATGCATATGAAAAACAAAGCTTACTACAGCAATGAAATACAACAAATTAATAAAAAAATATGCTGTGCAATATTTAGCTGCTCAAAGCTTTACTGAGGTTAAGACAATGTTTGTTGTCAGCATAAATCTGACAACAGGTTCTACATTACTTTGTGTTCTGGTCTTTAAAGCGACTTATTGTGAATCTAATCATGACAAATGAGAGATACATTTCCCTGGGAACACAGCAACTGAACCTTATCTTTCTCTGAATATTAGTTACCATAGCATGTGCTTGTACTTCCTGTGAGAGTCACAGCCCTCTCGTTGCTATCTTCCTAAAGAGAACTGGTGACTGTGCCCATTGCAAAACCAAACTTTGTTCAGGAAAATTAGAAGAATTTTATTCTTCAAAGAAAATCACCACATGAATATATATATACATATAGAAAAAAACCATGACCAACATGATAAAGTAGTATCATGGCATATTTCAAGGGAAAAACACATCTCAGTTTGCTAGAACTCTTTACGTAGTTTAGCAAGAGCATAGAAAAATGATAGACCTATCTGGGCTTTCAACACCACATAAATAGACTTCAAAAGATATATTCAAAGATTAATTTAATCACAGTAAGCAATGAAGAAAATAATTGGAAGAGTATAATATACAAAATTCGTGTAAGAACTTATGATTTCAAATTATACAAAGCCAATTCCAAGAACACACTATAGGAGACAGAATTATAACAAATCCTCTGTTTTACAATGTGTAAGATAAAATACAACCACTTTTCCAATTTTTATTGTCATAGATGTGTTCATTCTATGGAAGGTAGAAGAAACATATATTTACAAGGAGCAGACCAGTTCAGATCAGATCGAGCTAGGGAAAGCTTTGGAAAATTCCAAAATAATCAAACAACAAAAAAACTCATGCTGGCACATAAATATTAATTTAGACATATGCAATATTATCCTTGCTAAAAGAAGTTGTGTTGCAATATACATAGTAATTATACTAACACTGGAATTCTCCAAGAAAAAAAATTGTAAAATTACTTATTTTAAACAAAATAGAGGTTATAAGAACAAATGGAACATTACTTCTTACTAACAGTAATCCATTATATAGTAGATTTTCAAATATTTTCTCTATTTGAAACTAACTCACACTACTAATAGGAAAAGTCCAAAATGACAATGCAAATTTTAATAGAAAAGGAGTGGGATCTGAAACAGAGCTGTTTAAAGCATTTTCTTTCTGTCTGGAAAGGCAAAGAACTACTAAACTGATGTATATAAAGCAACCAGTAACACACAGGTTTCCTTGGGCATATTTGAAAAAATATGAAAAAAATGGAAAAAATAAAAACAACACAAATGTCTTAAAATTAAATAAAAGGGAAAATATTTAAAATAAGTTAAGCATGTATTATTAGGATGCAAAATAGAGTATTTTTTACAAAATAATAAATATATCTACATCATATGTAAAGGTCCCACACTGAATAAAAACATAAAACAGCATAAACATGCTTATATTTCATTTTGGACATTCCCAAATTATCAGCCACTACCTTAACTAATGTCAGTTTGGGATGAATGCTACAAAACATTCCTTTCCGAATCTGCTGTGTTGCAAGAGAAAGAACGAAAGAGTACAGCTGAGCAGAACTGACTGGAATTCTGCGAGGCAGATCCCCAGGTCTCCCAGGATCTGTCCATGGTACACAGCACCTGGGGGTGCTGCTGCCATATCCCATTAATTGCAATTTACAGGACTGGAGAAACACAAGACTCTTGGGAAAACTATTATTTCTTTCTGTGACCACAGACATTGTCTCAGCACCATGAGAAACATACACTTGTGATTTTAAGAATTTCTCACCTGAGTAAGGTGCATGCAAGTGGGCTATTTCTTTGTACGGATTTCACTTTTACACTTTTTTTATTATCAATCTGCCCTTCAGGATCATACTTAAAGAGAAGCCATGTAAAAAAAATATGAAAAACTACTCTAAAACATAATCCATGGTTAAATGAGTAAATGAGGAATGCCCTGCCACTGGATGTGCAAATAAATCCAGCAAGTATTTAGATAATTAAGGATGATAGGTTAGTAAAACTATTAAAACCAGAATACAAGCACTATCTTGAGTGATAGTGAAGAAGCTCCTAAACCACAGGTTCACAGAAGCCAGGGGATTGCCTCAGAGACATAGCACTCTGTACCTTTCCACCTTCTTGGAGGAATCACTCTAGATAAGGAGACCCTTTGAACTGATACAGTCCAGGAGTTCTTAATGTTCTTGGCCACTGTCCAATCCCCAAGAAGACACACGGTCCGCATTACAGGTAGTAACAGGTATACAGCATTAAATATAAAGGTGGAGGAAGAGAGGAAGAAATACATAAATTTTATAGTGAACATAAATTCTTCCAAATGAAGAAACATCCCAATTTTTTTCCTTAGTCTCATTAACCTAATTTCTCATAAGAAGAACTGAAAGAAAAGATCATTCAAGAGACATCCCCTCTGGGTGACAATGTAGAACAAGCTGTACAAGGACATGAAGGAGAATTTACTTTTTCTCAAGGAAAGCACTAACACTAGAGAACTGTGTTACTATTGGAAACGAGATTCAGGTACTGGGTCATAGTTCAAAGTAACTGTACTCACACCCCTTTTCTGATGACTTGGTCCACCTATTTCCACCAGTGTCCTATGGAAGCTAATAATTCACATCAGCTCTCTTGCAATAAAAACAGCATTGGCACATAGAGTCAATGACAACAATGAGAGATGCCTGAAACCTGTGAAAAGTGTTGACAGTGAAAAGAAGGGGCAGGGAGGAAGGAACATTATGAAAACAAAACAAGAGCACAGAAAAGTTGCTAAATTAACTTAAAGTGATATTCCAGATAGTACTTTATACATTATTACAAAGGGCTTGAAGTCTTCCCTGGATTTATACATTAAAAGTACACCAAATACAATCAAAATGCTTGAATCTAATTATGTAACATCCCTTCAATAGCATTCTGTAATAAATTTTCAGAAATTTAGCAGTTAAATTCAAAAATAGTGCTAACATCTTGGGTTTCTTCCCCAAACTGTATCTTGATTTTCACAATCACTTTGCAGGGGTAACAGTTCTTTTTTTTCCTTCCAACACTTTCCAAAGGACCAAGCTTTGAATCCTGAGGAGCACTCTGAAGGCATTGGAAATTCTGAGGCTGCACCTGCATACTCACACTGTTTTAAGTGACCTGAATGTGCCAGCTGTTCTCACTCAACTCATTGGTGTCACCTTTGCGGAGGACTTTTGGTATGTTCACTTGGATTCTTTCCAGAGAAGATTCTGTCAGAAACTCCACTTTGGATGTGCACCAAATGTAGTGCAATAGGGACACAGGATTCTAAACCAGTAACTGGTTCCTTGAACAACTTCAAATCACAACTCTGGTGAATGCATTTCATTTGACAGTCCAAACTAAAACTAGTCTGAGATAGAACCCTGTAACCTAGATTGCTACACTTCAAGCATGTAAGCCTCAGCACCAACTGCTTTGATCTAATGATCTCTTCCACTTGCCAAACTGCTTGCTTCCACTGACATAAGCTGAGTGTTCATAACCACTCTGGAATGCTCTACAGATTTCAACTCATGTGCTGTAGTTCTCAAAACTAAAACCCTCCTAGGTACAGAAAAATGAATGATTGACATTCACACAAAGAACAAAGCACACAGCAACAACTATTTTGTTTCCTGTTTTCCTGCTTCCTGTCACTGCTTACACTAAAGAATTAGAAGAAAAATAAATCCAGTTTTTGTGGGAAATTCTGAATCAATTTGTTATTAGCATGACATTGCTTATGCAGGTAATTATTGGATAATGTTTAGCAAAGAACAATTTACAACATGAAGAAGAGTAATTAAGAAAATAATCAATGAAAATTAAGTAAATATCCCTAAAATATAGCCAGTTATTGTCAACATGGAAGAAAAGCTGTGCAGCAATTAATTTATGTTTTGAGTATTTGGAGAGTTTAATTCACCATTTCATACATTTAAAATTGTACTTTTCCTTTATGTCTCAGTAAGAGAGGAATGCTGTGTATGCACAGTTTGTAAGAAGACAAAAATCATGGAGAGGTCCTGATCCTGCACACCTGATTCATGCAGCAGGCCCATGAAATCTGCCAAACAAAGCTACTGCCACAAATATGTCAAACAAGATTTGACTAATAAATTGCTTCAGTGCTGTCTCATTCTGTAAAACATTTTTCAGAGGTTTTAGGGACTATTTCATATTATATTAATTCTGCCCCTGATTGATGAATGACTCTATTTAGACAGTTCAGTAAAAACAGTTGAACTTCAAAGGCCATATGAAATAATTTATTATCTCACTTGTGATTTAGAAACACACCAGCTGAAAGTCTTGGTGTATATGGTAACAAGCAGTACTTCCCTTTTAAAAACCTTACTTTTTTCTAAGGACAAAAAAAAGTCCTTTCCACAGACTCAGCACAGGACTATCAAAAATCAAAACAACCCCCAAAACCTGTAGTTACATTTTAAGCTGGTAGATTTATTACTTTTAAAATACTTTAAGACTGTTGAAAAGAACAAAAGAGATTTATTCTTACTTGCTTATCTGTAGATTTAATGATATCTATGAAATTTTACCTTCCAGGAATATTGTACAAACGGAGGATTTTTGTACAGAGAAGAAACAGAGAAGTTTTCAACACGATATAGCACCTACATGAAAGCATGTCCTAAAGAACAGGTGAAGGTTTTAACAGTGCAAAATGCTAGCTAGACAAATGTTCCATCTAGGAAGAATATTTATATATGTAGGAGGGTACAATAATGCGTTCACCCAGAAAAAAGGGATTCACAGTGATACAATAGTAAACAGTTTTATTTATTGTCAGTAGAAAGTCCACTTCTAACTATTTTATTTGAAATGACACAATGAGTGAGGTGATTCTATTCTTTTCTTCTTAAAACAAGTAAGAGATGAGCTTCAATGATTTTTCAAAACAATTTGAACACATTACTGGGTTAAATACCTTCCATGATAAAAACATGAAAGAAAAAAACCCTAGGTTTTCAGAAGCATGGCATGATATTTCTTATGCTGTGGTACTTCTGAAGAGAAAAGATCAAATTTAATTCACCTATCACTTATAAAAAGGTGGGGGGGGGGGGGTGGTTTAAGTTAAAAATGAAAACAGCATAGCTACTTGCCGAATGGCATATGAAAGAAAATATATTTACAAGCAGCACATATTAATTCAGTTGGGGTCATTTAACTAAGCTATTCTGTTTATGATGTTCAAATGGCAAGCTTCTCTCCTTCACTCCAGAGAGCAACAATGGTTCAATGAATATGCTTCCATTCTGAGGTATCTTCATGCAGAGATGTAGCAGTATTGAAGTACAGCAATTATGTTAATAAAAGATTGCACCAAATATACATTTAGTTTAGAAAAACAACCTGATTTCAGCCAGGCTTCTCAAAAGCAAAACAATATTCTTTACTTTGCACCATTAAATCTTCTGATTATATGACAAAGCTTACACAGTAACGTAGAATTTGCAATTCCAGCACTGAAATTAACAAGACTGGTTTTGTTGTTTTGTTTTGTTTTTTTTAATTCCCATCAGGTCTTTTCCTCTGGCTGTTCAACTGTATTTCATAGCATCGCACTATAAAATTCTATCTCCCTTAAACCCTCTCTAGGAACAATATTAAAAATATAAGTTACAGACAAAGAACTAGTCAAACCTTAAGAGCCAACTGAAAAAGTAAGTGGCATTCTTCTTACTTATCATATTTCAAAGAGCAGCACTTTTTCGTAGAAAGATCCCATTAGCTGAGCTATGACATCTTTATTCTCGTACCTATAAATCATTTCATTGTTAACCTCCTAAACTGCAGTGACTGCTGCCACCTATGGGATCTCCCCAGGAGCGGTCAGGATTTCACTCGGCGGTTCCCTCTGCCGGGGATGTTGCTCTGACAAACGTGCAGGCACTTCTGTTAACAGCAGGTGTCCCCACTTTTGTTGATGTTTTACCTCTAAGTCATCCCTTTAAAAGCATTTTCATGTTTCCTAAAATAAACTCCAACTTCTGCCTGGAGTCTAAGTAGTAGCAAGGTGATTTGAGATCGGAAATTGCAGCCCCTGAACTCTTAATTCAGTTCAATGAATGCAATTTTGCAGAAAAAAAAAAATTCCCTTGTTGTTAGCACAATGTTATCTGCTGTGATGTATTAGTAGGCCCAGAGCCAAACAACTTTCCTTCTAAAGCATAAGTTGAAATAAACCCAAGAAACTTTTAAGTAGGATAAGATCAGCTTTTTTTAGGCAATATTTTCATCAAAGACATCGATGCTGCATTAGAATAACCTTACAAAGAAGGTGATGAATAAAGGCATTAAAATATATGCATTTTGAAGGTCCCACATAATGCTGGACTCAGTAACAGATAAACAAACATGTGGAAATAACCCTGGAAAAGCACTAATGTTTGCTGTTTATCTTTTTCAAATCAATATATCTGACTTACTTAAAAAGCAAGCAATTGTGCAGAAAGTCAGTGCAGTTTTGTTTACTAATCAAGAAGGCAAAAGTAAGTTTTACTACCCTTTAAGTACAAAAACAAGGAACATTTAATTTTACAAATATGCCACCTTTTTCTCTTCAGTCTCTACCCCCTCTTTATTTAATCTAAGGGATGATAATTCTATTTGAATACATCAGGGCATTGTTCTTCAAAATCCAAGAGATGGGCATGGATAAAAAATGATGGCAGAACAAAACAAATTTAAACTAGATGTAATGTAGTTAGAAGCCTAGGTGAAGTAACATTACAGGAAAGAGACTCACAACAGTGATTCATTCTGTCAAGCAAAACACATTATTAAAATAAATAAAATACAGCATAGCTCTTTGAAAGGAATAGCATTAACAGGGAGCTTAAAGCTAGGCAGACACTGAATAGCACATACCACCCTGCTATCAGTTTGATTAGAGCAAAATATAAAGAACGTAATTTAAGAGCAAGGTCTTAAATTTAAGGTCTTAAAACAGGGACATTATTAAAGTCAGAGATTTGCAAAGCAGAGATGTATTTATTGAGGTTTGATATAGAAGTAATTGTTATTCAAAAGACTCAGTACTCAAAAGAAACTACAAAACCAGGAAAGAAACACAAGAAAATACCTGAGAGACATTCCTAAGGCATCAGTATCTCTTTGACTGGGCACAAACAATAGCACAATTTGTTCTCTACATATCCCCTCCAGGGCTTAATGACAATAGAGCTACAAGGAAACTGAAATATTGTAAAAAGGAAGACCTGAACATATACTTGGCCATTCAACACTGACTACTAGAAATACCCAGCCTTCCTTTCGGTGTTGGGAAAAACTACCCAAATTTGTTCTTTTTCCATTTTGCTTTCCAATTTGGTTTTGGGGGTTTTTTTAATTAATCAATAAGAAAACTACTTTATTGCCACAATAAAGAACAAGCAATTTCATTTTCTATGCTAATACTTTTTCCTGCCTTTTTGCAAGAAAACAAAACAAAGCCATGCCTTGAATGACTCTCCCCTGACTAGTTTAGAACACTAAAGACACTTTAGAACACTAAAAACACTAGGTAAAAAAACTATGAAAATTACCAGTCCCCTGCCTTCAGCCCCAGTATCACCTGATGTGGAGTCAGAACAGTGACTTACTGGTGGCAAGAGAAGTGGTAGAACTGCAGTCAAGGTGGGTGTTTGTAGAAATGAGTGCAGAAGCTCCCTTCAGGCATGGTTAGACATTACATCTGCTTACCTGTACTGTCAAATCTCACCACCCTTGAGGCTTTTCTCTGCCTGCATCAGAGCAAAAAGGAACGTGGGTCTGCTGACTTACGTAGGCCTTCTCCTTTGAGGGGTATAAACTACTCTGAGATGTAGAGTACCCCAATCTAATGGTGATTCACTATCCAAAGAAGAGGTCACTCTTCTCTTTCTACCTTCCTCATTCCTCTCCAAACAGCACACTCCAGCTACTACTCCTGCACTAGATTTGGAGATTCTGGGTTGTACATCAAAATCAATGGAAGGCTAATCCACAAAAAAACCCCAAACAAAACCCATGCCTATTTTTCCTTTAGATTAATATACTGACCAACTCTACACACACACACAAGTGTTTTGCCCCAGAAGAGACAGGACAGCATCACCAGGCCAGCAGAGAGGGCAGGAGAGCAGCAGGCAGTTACACCAAGAACTGCATGAAGCTGATACATGGTACCACTTCAAGAGAGCATACGAGGTGTTTTGTTTTAAATATCATTATTAGATTAATTCCCTTCCAGGCTGGAAAAGAAACAAGCTGAATACTGGGTTTAAATTCAATTTTCAAAACAAAGAAAATCTGTTTTCCAAACCTGCTATCTATTTAGGCAGAGCAGAGAAATCTAGCAAATAAATCAAGGCGAGTAATACCCATATTTTTACAGGAGCTCCTATTCACCTGTGTTTCAGGAATAGAGATTGCTTTAAAATGTTATATTACTGTAGTAACTCATGGTTTGGACCTGTCATCTTGATGCCTCTCTAATTTGGAAGTCCAAAAAGCCATTCCAGATATTACTCAATCCAAAGCAAGTGCTTTCTAAGAACAATTTCACAAGCCTTAAAACCAGGTACTCCTACTGATTTGAAACACCTTTCCAGAATCATATGCAGACTATGAAATTTCTTTCCCTTTAAAAACAGATGGTTATACTTAACTATAGAGGAAGTTTTCCTATCTCTGATAACTCTGTATTAAGTCATCTAATCACATACAGCCATTTTTTATCCTCTAATTGTTTTGATCATCTAAATCCTTGTCATATATATGCCTGCCCTATCCTATGGGACATTTCATAAAGAGATCAGTGGGTTTACTATATAATCATCTCCAGCTCAGCTGTTCTGTATCCACCTGCAACTGCTGCTAGTATAGGAAGAAAGTAATTGTGTTACTGTACTCATTGCTGCTGTAGGAGGAAGAAAACAAGAAAAAGATAGATAAAGCACACACTAAAGAGATTACTGGTGAAACCAAAGGATCCTAAACTTGATTTGCATTACTGCTGAAACAGTAAAGGTGGGGAAGCTGCAAAAGCAGCAGCTTTCTGCTCCATTCTAGTCTGATCATGACCAGGAAAAGAGTTTGACCATTCAGATAATGCTTTTTACTTTATGTAGCTTGAATATCACTAATCACACATAGCTCAAAACATGGGGAACCTGGCATTTGAGCATTCAGTAACATGATATGTCATGAATATTATAACCTAGAATATGATTTTTATGTCCTTAAGTGAATTATTGTAGCTCATAGTTATGAACTATTAATTATCTTCAGCATTGCCTGAATAATCTATGTCACACTTAATATCTTTCCTGTCTCACTTCTATAGTCCAAGCAGACCAAACCTGGACCACTCCAAATCAAACTTAACAATTCTGCAAAATTATGCACCAGTCCTGCATATGTGATAAAATCCTGCCATCTTGATACATTAAAACTTTCCTTCTTTTTTTTCTGATTGAACATAATATGAATCCAGTCTTCAGAAAACCATAAGTTATTGTATTTGCCTTCTGTTATACATCTTCTGTAGCCATTGTAGTCTCTTATTCTCCTATTGAAATCATGCAATTAAATAATGTGACTATGATTACTTGACTTACTTTACAAGAACAGGTCATCACTAATAGTTTGATGTGATTATGAAGCCCTGTATCTTCAAAGGGACAAAACAATAAAAAAATACAATACACAAAGTCAATTATTTCCTATAATCTCTCCATTTACTTAAGGACATTACACAAAGCACATTAAAAGTAAACCACATCTATTAACATACCACACAAAATTATTAAAAGACTAAATGGATTGAAAATGCACATTGTTAACATTACACTCATGCAGGTCCCTTCAACTGACTATATAATAGGAATAGCTGAATGAGAGCCACATTGACCATGATGTATATTATTTCAATTGTTTTAAATTCTTAACCTTCAGAGAATTATTAAAAGCCTGTACTTCTGCCTCATGGCAACATAATTCTAGAATTTTGTAGTGTCATAATTTTAAAAGAACTTGATATAAACAATTTCCAACTCTATTTTTATTTGAAGATAGAGTATTACATGACAGTTTCAAGCTAGGCACTGCAAATCTACTGTACTATTTTAAAAAGAAACAATATTTAAATGTCTTCTGAAGAGAGGTTTTATAATTAATTGTAAATTTGCATTATTTTAACATTCCATTTTAAACATCAAGTACATGCCACAAATCATTTTTAACATATGTTCTCCTCTTCAGAAATTCCCTCTCCCAGAGAGAAAGAGTGAATAATTTCCACAGCATTTACCATAATATCCCAAATTTTTGTTAAATACAAATAAAAAAAAAATCTGAATTTATGATGTAGCATTTCAATGTAACAATTTCTAGGTTTCAGTTAATGTTTGCTACCCTATTACATCTTGTGGCTCTTCCATTAACTAAAACAAAAAGTGGAAAAAGCCTGTCTTCTAACCTGGTTTTCCTACAACTATATGCATATCCCAGAGAAAAACTTTTACCCCTTCTAAAACTATTTTCATTTTTATGGAAACCAAATTATTAGCAAGTCATTGACATCACAGTAAAATGCTGGGAGTTACTCTGTATTTCCTTGCACAGTTTCAAAATCTGTTAATACTGCAGGTCAACATAAAAGCTCTTCCCATTCTCTAACCCTTTTTTTCCACAGCAATATCCAAAGCATTTTCACTTTCTTTTCCTTTCTGTGGGTAATTCAGGATGCAATTTCAAAGTTCTATGTCAGACCTAAGAGTCTTAGTCGCCTTCAAGTCTGTTCCCAGCCAATCACCAAGACAACAGGTCATGATAATGAATGAGAGATCTGACCCAGAGTCAATTCACTCAGTCACCAATTTATATTGGAATGACAAGCTAGGTGTATGCCTGGAATTCCCCATCAGTACATATAATCTTAATAAGCTTTGTCACCTGGAGTATCTCAGCCATTTTCCTAGGCAGATTGTCCCTTGCTCAAGTTTACAAGAACTTGTATCATCAGTAGGTTTAGCTCACCTGGTTCCATTTTCCCCTTGGAAAGACTGACTCTCTCATCACAGCAGATGTTTCATAATCCTACTCCACAAAGAGTCTGATTTAAATTCTTTTTTTAGTTGATCGCTCACTCAGGAATAAAATGTGAATATGACTTGGCCTCTTTGATCAGAGCAATTTCTTTCTTAGTTTTCCAGTAAATGTTTGGGATCTAAGCAAAAGAGGAGACAGTGGGATTCCAGTCTCTCTTTCCTGTGGCAATTCTCAACCTTAAAGTCTCTCAGTGCTACAGTGTGGCTGCAATCATGGTGGTTCCTTATGACAACAGACCACATACCATAATTCTTCAAACTGTTCTGGTATTGTGGACAGTAAGTTCAGGCTCTTCTAAATTTGTGCTGGCCTGAGGAGATGGCCCTGTGCTTAGTGTGCTGCTTTGCCAGCTACTGTCAAGGTAAAGGAAGGTAGAGGAAAGGTAGAGGAAAGCTGAAAAGTCAAATCCCAAAGCCCAAAATCCAATCCATCAGGGGCCAAGTGAAGTGGTAGGAGCACGGCCTGACTGGATAAAGGATCATTTGAACTTTCTGCCAGCAATTCTCCTGAGATATTAAACAGTCAAAATTGGCCTTCCTCCTTTTTGCCATAGGCTTCTTCAAAGATTAACACGATGTTTGCCAAGCTGCTTAAGTTAGCAAGGGACAAAGCAAATAATCTACATTTTCTCTTTCCACTAGATTCCCACAGAAATCTACTTAAGCTCAGTGCTCCCTTCTGATGCTAATTTGGACAGGAAATACTGTAGTCTGATCTTGTCCTTAGTTATATGGGCCTGAAATGTTTTCTGAAACTGTTGCTTGCTTCTGTTACTTCAAAAAATGAAAAAACACCTACAGTTGTAATAAAACAGACCAATCCCTTATGCAAATTCCTTTAGCTAAAACTTCCTGAAATTTGACCACTGACAATAGATTAGATCCTCCAATAAAACTATTTGTAAGTCCTGCAATATCAGACAGGCTGTCCAATGCTTCTGTGACTATTTCTCCTTTCCTAGTGTCCTAGGAAACAATAGGAAATATAAAATATGAGCTTTGACAGCTGCCTGTTTGTTGAGGGGTTTTTTCTTAATTTTTATTCAAAAGACTGCATTTCTGAACTTTTACTCCCATTCTGTAATGGGTTACTCTCACCTTAGTAAAAGGGGTACTAACCTTGCTACAAGAAGATTAACAGGCATTTATCTCAGTATAATTTTTTTTCCTTCAATTCCCCAAAACAGAAAAAATTAACTTCCCTTTAATGTTCTCTGTGAACTGAGGTGTGTTTTATAGCTCTCATTTTTTACAAGTATTCTTCTAATTAAGTGGAAGCTAAGTGATAAATTCCTATTTTCATTGTCAGGAAAGTAAATACATTTCAATCAATATGGTTGTGCTACAGCAAACCAACTTCAAACAATGCCTGTACATAAAACATCAAGGCTAACCAGACACTGAAGTAAAAACCTCCAAACATAAATTTTCCCTGGAGTAAAAGAAATACTTCTGGTTTAGCTTTATCTTTTTAATATGTACTGAATTTCAAACAAGTTTATGACACAACCAAAAATAATTCACATACACAAGAACATCATGAAGAAAAAAGCTCTTCACAACTAACAACTAACACAACTAACTTCTTTCCTTTATAAGATTCAAAAAAGCCCAGCACAAATAGTTCTTACATAACTGCAAAGGAAACTGGAAAGGAAAACAAATTAGCCTTATTTCCACATTGTTTATGTCCCTAAACCTTAAATCACCTTTAACAGGTTTTGGGAATATGATAATTGATGACTGAAATAGACAAAATTTTATTTTCAATCTGAGATAGGAATTATTTCTGTACTACAAAAATAACAGGAGGGTGATTTGAAGGTCAGATAATTTGAAATCACGACTTTACTCCAATACATTAAAGCCCCATATACTTCTTTGGACATCATTTGAGCTACACAGTGGACAATATTACAGTGTATCTGTTATGCAAGTGGGCTCCACAGCTCCTGACAAGGAAAAGGAGTCTCCTAAATTTACAGAGGTTGTTACTATAATGGACCACTTCATCCTCCCCCACCAAGCCATGCAGTACCAGCAAGGAGGAAAAAAACCTTCCCAACAGAAGATGGACTAAATGCAATATGCACCACAAACCATGGCCCTGACAACATAAATTGTGAATATTCCTCAACAAAACTAAGCTTGAGGGTGCATAAAGCCATACTACTGAAGCAAAAAGATCAAAGCCTAAACCAATTACAGCCTAGTTTCACAGTATGCCTTTGAAATGTAACAGTGATATACCTTATTTAACACATTATATTGATTTTTGCTAATATTTGTCAGCATTGCCAATGTGATTTTGATTATCAAATCTTTACACACAGCAGTTCTGCACATGCAATAAAATCTGAAATTGTGAATAAAAATATTTTAAAGAACAGAAGGAAAGCTACTTCTAAATTTAGATATATGTTCAGCTATATTTGGCCACCTAGTTAAACAATATCTGTATCTGAGGTACCACTGTATAAGCAAAACAGACTAAAGATAACTATTATAATCTTCTTTTGATGTCAAGGACAAAATTATCTTCGGATTCAGATCTACATAATTAGTGAGGTTTTTTGATTTACCTTCAGAATAATTCTGTAACTCAGTACTTTTGCTTTTATTTTAACACTTTCAGGGCTATAAAGACAAATCTAGGAGCACTTAATTTGAAATAAAATAATATATCATACATTTCACTTATGCAGGATTATCCTATGAGAGATCCTTACATTTTTTTGAAAATCATATGCAATGCTTTAATGTTCTGTAACATAAAATAATACATAAACTGTTTCCAACGGAACAGCTAAATGCTTTATTCATGTTTGCATCTTAGTGGGGCTTCTTTTCCCCCCAAAAAGAATCAAGTTTACAAAAGAATATTAAACAAAGAAGCATTATCTTCTCTCTGATCTTTGTTCTGTTCATGAAGATTTTAAACATTAGTCTCACACATAGCAAATTACTGCTTCTTAACTACTGTTGCCAACTGTTAGGGTATGTCTGCCTCACTATATCAGTTTGACCCAGCTTCTAGTGCTTAATGGTCCTCCAGGCTAAAAGCGAAAGCTGATCCATCAGGCTTACATTAGCATAGAATAACACTCAATGCTTATTGATGTGCATGCAGTGTAACTACCACCCCCGGCACCCAGCTCAGTCCATTATTTTCATTTTATCTCAAGTCATTTGTATGGTTGTCTGCCCCAGTTAAAGCTATGGCAAGACTGGTACTTAAATGAATTTGTGAGAAAGGAGACAAATGCCCCCTGAACTTCAAGCACTTTTCTATCACGACTTGCTAACATAAAATACACTGGTACTGTTAGGTCCACTTAGCGAGCATATCTAGAATGGCCTTAAGTAGGTAAGAAAAATCACTTAGGACTCTATCAGCTAAAAGGACTGCTGATTAAATGCTGGGGGTGGTGGAGTGTAGGCTGTGACTGTTTGGGGTGTTATTTTTTCAGAGCGATGTTTTTAAAATGCTGTTTTGATTCTGCTCATAAACCAGGAAACTTCAGTATCATAACATTCAAAAAATTCTGGTTTTAACTGAACATTGTTCATTAAGATTAAAAATACTGTGAAATCACCACACCAACAGAAAGAAAATCCACTAAAACTTAAAGGCACACATAGTATAATGATCTTAATTAAAAATCTTTGAAAACAAAGCAAACTATCACAAGCTTCAGGGCATGACAAACTAAATGGCCACAAAATATAATTATTATTTTTATAATATATATAATTATAATTAATATAACAAAAAGCCACAAACATTCAACAGTCACAAAACAGTATAAAGAAAACAGAACAGATTCTAAAGTTCCCCTTCACACTACTTCACAAAATGTAAGTTAAAAGCTGCTGCAATTTTTCCATTTTCCAAGAAAATTATAATTTGAGCATTACAAAGTGAAGAGCCATTGCAGATGTTAAGATAAACATAGTGCTCTTCTGAGCTTGGGTTTAAACAGGCATTAATCAATCCCTATTGCTGCATGGACAGGAAAGCATAGGAATTCAAGGGAAAAATGATGGTCAGGCAACAGTTATGTCAACCATTTTTAACATATGGTCAGCCAGTTAGATTGCCCAAGGAGTCTGACATATTTTCACTTCCACCATTAAAAGTACTAATATCCCTACTTGCAATATGCACCCAAACACATACATAATTCTACAGTTTTAAAAAGGATCAGTCAAAAAAATAAATAAATAAATATGCCATGACACCAAAAACTATGAAAGAACAATCCTCAGAACAATGCCTCAGCCCTTCTACCCTCCCATCCACTATTAATGAACGACAGAATGCTTATCCATAACACTGACTGAAATCTAGTTAATAGGTTGTTATTTCTTAATAAAAAGAGTGTTGATGTACTGGTAACTCAGTCTGTGTCAAGAAAGAAAACTTTAATGTGAGGAAACAGCAGTAAGCCTGAAAAATATAAGTACATTAAGAGGATGCATGTACTGCAGAGAGGACATCATCTTCCTTTCTGTAGTGCTCCTGCAGCACAGAGAATCCCCTGAAACTGGCTGGTCTCCAATCCAATAGGGCAATTCTCTTTTTACTCCAGTTAGCATCCAGGACGTGAATGTAAGCAGGAATTAGTACTCCTGGGCAGTCAGAATAAGAATATGAGAATTACATTTTATGCTTTGAGTACAAAACCGTATGTGTTATAAGCAGTAGTATCTTTATGAGTTTAAGGACACTTAAGATATGAAAGCATGAGAAAAACCAAAACTGCTAGTTAGTTCCAATGCTTTTATAAGGGTTGCCCCACTCCTCTCCTCTAGGTAAACCCAGATGGTATATTTAATATACCATTAAAATACTCAGTACCATATGTATGGTGATTAAAATAACTATTCCTCATAAGTCCATGGTCCTTCAAGATACAGAAACTGATTTCAGAAGAGTTTCATGGATCAGAAATGAAGGGGAAGTAATAGCAAAATGAAGAGTAGAAACGAACTGAACTACATCAGGCCAAATGTACATCTGTAAATGCTGTGGGGACTAAATGATCTCTCCATTGTAGCTACACATACAAAATATTGTGGGAACAAGGACCTCCCTGCAATAACCAGTATTTGGTTCAGAATCTGACACTGAATCAGCCACAGGTGTTTTTATAATCTTTTTCAATAGAATGCAGACACTTCTACTTTCATTTAACAGCAACACTTAGTCTACAGAAGAGACAAATGAAGCAGTAAAGTTACTTTGGGATAGATTAATAGAAGTACAGGATAAAGCAGTTCCCCAGCACATCTGTTTGTTCAGCTATCAAGCAGTATTTGATCTTCGGAGAAAGGGAGTGAGTTATGTGCCCATCAAAATAGGGATTTCTACTATGATTACAGCGGATGCTGAAATAAAACACTGACAAGCTGTTGAACAAGAGCAGACATAACCTGAATATTCAGTTTTAGAGTAAAAGCACAGTCTCTACTTAGAAAGGCAGAGTTCACAAGAAAAAGGAACTAAATTCCAAGAAGGCATTTGCACACTTAATAGCTTAAAAGGTATTATAGCACTAATGTAATTAATTTAGGAGCCTTAATTTCTGATCATTCACTTCTTCTTTGCTTTAGATTTTTCTCTTCACGCAGCAACACTTCAGAGTAAATTGCTACTCAGCCCATTCACACCCTGAGATGGACACAATGAATGTATTGGTGCTTGGCATGGCAAGGAGGATGGGAAAAGCTAGGCCACCCAGTCAAGGTGGTACCTTTCAAGAAATAGAGAATTCATTGGCTAAGTTCCTCTAAGGACAGGCTCTAACAGGCACATGGTGTCAGCATGCATTGGCTCAGATGAGAAAGCAGAGTTAAAGTTTGGTCAGAATACTTTCAGTCATTGGTCATGAGGCATTGCTCATTTTCAGGGGCATGATAACACCCTGTTACCTTGTTGACCACATCATCCATTCCTCAATCTTGGTCAATCTTTCTTGGCTTTGAAAGAAAGACATTCTTGTTTATGTCACGCTAACAAAATCTCAAGGAATTGTTTATGTTGTTCAATTTAAGGATATACCTAAAAATTCTTCTACACTAGAAGCCACAGCATGCGAGGTATTACTAGATGATTACTTCTAAATCCTACATAAGCTGCAACTCTCAAGACCAAAGCTCTATAGTTCTCAAGTGAAAAGGGTTCAGCTGTATGAACAGATATGTAGAACTATCTCCCCTCTATTGTCATTTAATCTCTGATGAAATAAAGAATAAAGAAGTAGTTCCAGTGAGCCACCCACTCAGCCATATATTGAAAATATGTCCCTCATATTGAAACATGAATCTCTCAAAGTAGTTTCATTCCCAGGCAGCCTGTTCTATAAATTTCTGACTAACCACTGTATATTCACATCTTTGAATGTAAAAAGGAGAAATATATGGTTTGCTACCCTGAGAACCTAGGACAAATTCAGGAAGTCAACACAGCCTTACAGTTAATTGTTCTTTTTTAAGATTTTTTTTTTTCAAGGAGGTTGCAACTTGATTCCTAATCCTTGGTCTTTCAATTGAGGTTATCAACAAGGGTGCCAATTAGTACACACTGTAGTGCTCCACATCATGTGGAAACGTAGCCCACAGAGAACCACACGAAGATGCTCTGCAAAATAAGCCCTTCACTTTTTTTTCAACCACTAATATGGTGACTTCATTATAATATGGAGTCAAATAGATTTCCAAAGATTTAAAAGAAAAATTAGTATGAGCTCTAGTGCTTAAAATAGAGTCAAGGAAGAAAACCTATCAAATTTGTTTTGTTATCATTACTACATAATAATTCTCTTGGGTCAGATAACCTGCATGCACAAATAAATGGCAAATTAAGTCTGGCCTTCCGTGAATTTCAGAAGACTCAAAATATTTCACACTAAATTTCTATTAAAAAAAGAAAAAGCAATACAGACTAGCTGGAGCTTATTGGGTACTTCACAGGAGGATAATTTTAATGACAATCCTATTAAATCATCTCTACATGCCACCCTAATTATTATATACCTCTAGAAGAGACTGCCCTTTCTTCCCAAACCCTGTGGGAACTGATAAACTAGCTCCGTAGTTTATCATTTATGACCTTTCTGGCTGTGTCTCAGCCCATTCTCACCAAGCATTCCACAGCATTCTTTTCCAACAAACCATGTGGGGGTTTCTCTTAGAAAGTAGTATTGGACACATGAACAATCTTCTGCAGGTTGTCACAGCAGAGTGAAAGCTCTATGTGATCAGCAGGCAAAATCACAATTGAAAAAAAACATATCAGCTCTTCTCAAAAATAACCTAAATTAAGAACTTGCAAGTTACCTTGGAAAATCATTAGGAACTCTGTATCTTGATATTACTGCCTCAACCCAAACATTTCAAAATATGAAAATACCATACACATGCCACTTGTTCTGAAAGGAAGGAGAACATTGGGAATGATAATTCATAAAAACAAATAAGAAGGATAATAATCCATACATTAAAACACAGTTAGTTTGGTCAAGAGTATTTGGCATTCATACAACCTATTCACATGCACCACAATACTTGCCTCTACACAAAGCCATCAGGTATCTCTCATGAGAGAGATAGATACAGATGTCATCCTAACAAGATACCATTATACCACATCTCTAAAAAAGTCTTTTAAAACAAAATAACATGAAAATGCATTTATTGCATATAGTCTGGGATACAGAGGCAGACCCTGGACAGAAAACAGGAAGATAGAAAATAAGGGGCATTACAAGTAGTAAAAATTATTTCAGAATAAGAATGGATAGAAAATGATTATTTTAGAGAGATTGGATGTATTGTGGAATGCAGAAAGAAAGTGTTAATAAACCATAAGAACTGGGATCAGAGATTACTGAGAACAGAGAAGTGGATTTAAAAGCTGAAAGTGAGATGAAGTCAGCAGAAATAATAAGTCATTTAGAAGACTCTTGAGGTAACACAGAAGATTTATATCTGTTTAATGTAATCATTTAGGAAACAAGATATGGAATGAGTTTTAGAACTGGTTAGAATTTGAGTTATATATATATATATATATATATATATATATATATATGACAGCTATGATTAAAATCACTGAATCTGGGATAATATATTTTCCAAAAATCCTGCAGTGAATACAATTGTTCTTTAATTCAGTGTACTTACAGAACATGGAAGAAAAATATAGCTTCTAGAGGTACTTTGGAAAGATGGTTAATGGGTATAGGAAGAAGCTGGAAGAGTGAATGACAACACAAAACTAACCAAAAGGGTGGCATGGCATTCAATTGATCAGGGCTTGAATAAGCCCCACTGGAAAGGAGGTGCGCCTGAGAATCACAGCACAGCACTGCTGGGCCCCAGCAGTCCAGCAGGAAGGAACATCAGGAACAAAAGAGCTAGTCCAGAGAAGTACCCTCTTCCTTACCAAAGAGTGCTATCACCACTGCTGAGAGGCCAGCCACTAACAATGGATCCATCTCGGAGCCAAGTGGCATTAGCTCTATCGAACTTCTAGGAGAAGCTTCCAGCACCTTCTCACAGAAGCTGCCATTGTAGCACCCTCACTACTAAAACCTTGCCAGAAAGCCACAATACACACTGTTAACACAGACTGTTTAAGAAAGCCCTGAGCAAACAAGACTTCATACACACAGAAAGAAATTAGAATCTTATTCACTTCCCAATGCAGTAGCCAACAGAGATAAGGAAAATGATAGATGGGAGCCTGGCCTGAATTTATAGATTTCTACCACAAAATATGTTCAATTTGACAGCTACTTGCTCTGCCCCTTCTCTTAGTTTCCTACTGACTTAAATCCCTCTTGAAGAGCTTATAGAGCTACAGTTTTCACCTACTAAAAATGTGAATTTGTGATTACAAATTCAATTACAGTACATTCTCTTCCTTAAGACTTCAACCTATTTTTATTAATCACTGCCTTCTCACAGAGGTGCACCTGCTCTGACAGGAGTGCAGGTTTCAGGATTTGACAAAATGCAGCTTTAGTTCAACCTCTTCAAAAAGTATTTAGTAAGCTGAAGCAAAAAAATGCTTGCTCCAATGAAGTCCATGATACAAATTTCTTTAAACAAAACTGAAATCCACTCTCTATACTAAAGAAGACAAAAATTATGCCACTAGCTGAATTTCATTGCCAAGCTGTCAACTTGAATTTCTTCTGTTTAAAAATAGCTGTTCATTACATTCAGTAATGGGCTGTCAAAGCATTACCGCACTGAACCTATATCATATACAGTAGCAATTGGGCAATGTGCATTATTATGTTTAGATTACTAGCATTTTTACAAGACCTCTGGGCTAATTTTAAATGAGATGGTTGACTTGAACTGAATCAAAACTGATTTTATTTTACTTTAAAGCTACTACAGATTTTCCATTTGTACCTGATTAAATCAGGCCTTAATGAAAGTAAAACAAAATATTTACTGAATGTGACCATACAGTATATTCATCCTTTTGTTTGCTTTCAAGGATATATTTACTCTAAACAACATATAAATAATAAAAATACTCTATTTGCCAAATTAAATATTATTTGCAATGGTATGAATTGGTATTGTTGCCCCTATGAATACGTAATAGGTAGTTAGCAAAGAAATCATGCCTAAAGCATATATGCAGTAATATTTTAGCAGGGTGAAATAATTAGAGATGTTTTCAAACTAACAAATGCATAACCTGTCTTAATAGCTCATGATCTAATTTAGCATATCATAAAAAAAAACCAACCAAACCAACTATAAAAAGGTATCTAGAAAGCACAGTTGAAACATCCTCACACAGCAGGATGTCATAAACATAAAGGCATGCCAGAATGGCTCACAGCTATGAAAAAAAAGAGAGACTAAAACAAGATCTGATTACTTGCAAATATAAATAATGAATTCTAGGGCCAGATTGTAGACTTCTTTATCTTCATTAAAAAACCCACCAGAGTAAAGGAAAATCAGACAAACAAAAAAAATCACACACTGTGTATAAAGCTCTATACCTTCCTTGTTTTGTTGGAAAACAAATTATTTTTCTACATTCAGAAGACAAGAACTCCACTGATGTAACTCAGTCATTATGTAGCAACACTGGGCTATACGATTCCTCAGTTTCCAGTAAAATATTTTCAAGAGTTTGTAGTTCAGCTGCAAAGCATTTGCCATGTTAAGAAATTTGTCAGACTGGGTTTCAGCATCAAAGGAAAAAAATACCATTTATTAATCTTAATTATGACTATATTTAGTATCTTTATCTATTGGATAGTAGGATTGAGAGCACCCCCAGGTAATTTGCAGGTGACACCAAGCTGAGTGGTGCAGTTGAAGTACCTGAAGAACAGGATGCCATCCAGAGGGACCTGGACATGCTCAAGGAGTCACACCTGTGGAAATCATGTGAGATTTAACAAAACCAAGTGCAAGGTGCTGCACCTAGGTCAGGGCAACCACGGTATCAACACAGGCTGGGGGATGGAGGGATTCAGAGCCCTGCCAAGAAGGACTTGGGGGTGCTGGTGGATGAGAGGCTGGACAAGACCCAGCAATATGCTCTCATTGCCCAGAAAGCCAAAAATGTCCTGGGCTGCATCTAAAGCAGTGTGGGCAGCAGGGCCAGGGGAGAGATTCTGCCTCTCTGCTCTGCTGATATCCCACCTGGACCCCTGCATCCAGGTCTGGGGACCCAGCAAAATAAGGACATGGATTGAGTCCAGAGGAGGACCACAGAAATGATCAGAGGGATGGAGCACCTCTCCTATGAGCAAAGGCCAAGAGCTGTGGTTGTTAAGCCTGGAAATGAGAAGGCTCTGGGAAGACCTTATGCAGCCTTTCAAGGTGGTAGATGCCCAGTCCCCAGAAACATTCAACATCAGGTTGGATGGGGCTCAATCTAGTTGAAGATGTCCCTGCTTATTGCAGGGTGGTTGGGATGCTTGGACTAGAGGGTATCTCACCCAAATCATTCTATGTTTCTATATAAATACTCTGCTAATAAAAGACTTTGGAGATATTCAGTGCTAAGACAATCAAAAGTAAGCAAAAGCTTACAAAGTGCAGATGTACTATAAGTGTTCACACAAAAAGCATACGCAAAAACAATATAACACGTTGAGTAAAGCCAGTAACAGAATTCAGCTGCAGTGAGTTTCACAGGTACAAACACCAGTGCATCCACAATCCTCTCCATTGTACCAGTATCAGCAAAGAATAATTCCAACACTAAGTATGATAAATTTACTTTTGGATAGCAACGACTCCTAATCTCCATTTTATTTTTCTCTTTAAATTAAATTAACATAAATTTATAATAGATATAAATGTTATTTGTATAGGTGGTTTAAATATAATGGTTTATTAGTTTCTGCGCTGTCGTTGGCCATGTTTTTTGGTGCCAGGCCTCTAAATAAAGCCAAAACTGAGGCCAGCTGTTTCTCACCAGTCAAGTGTGAGTTGTCTGAAAGTTATATGTTTGTCAAATATTTCTTTTGGAAAAACAAATTTCTAACAACTGAAGGGGGTATCATTATTCATTCCGGCTTACTTGATAACTATCACATGATTACAGGGCTATCTAAAATATACATCAAATTTATTAGATTTTTGTAAAACTACTTGCAGTGTTCTTGGTAAAAAGAACTAATGAGTATGGCAGACTGAGCTAGTCTTTTTAAGACAAAGTTATGCATATTCCATTAAATACGCTTTATAATCAGTCTGGGATCCACCATGATATTGAGGGTGTAAAACTACAACTCTCATCTGGCTTTAAATCATGAAATCTGGATCAAATGTGAGCAAATATTTCTGTACTGTGTGGTATATAATTTTGTGGGAATCCTAGAGTATCTAGTGTAAAACACACATTAACAGCTTCACAGTAAAACATGACACAATATATTACAGCACCTCCAAAGAGGCATCTACTGTGTCTCTGTGTGATCTACTGTGTCAAAAACTCCATTCAAGTAGGCTGTCAAGGTGTACAAGGCCTCTGACCTTTGACACATCTGAATATATTATCAAAGTTCCTCATCTATGAAGATGGAAATTATCTTAAATGACAGAAAATGTAGATTGTGTTGCTAAATCACTACATTGAAGAAACAACAAAGGAAGATAGGAATGTCCAAAAATTTTGAGAAAATAGTAGAGAAAGGTATGACAATTAAAAAAAGGATATATAAATTTTGGAAAAAGCAATACACAGGAAAGCAAACAATGAAGTTGACATACAGTCAAGGCATGCTCAAACACAAAAAACTATTCTCCTAAGAAATCTCTAGTTTAGGAAGGTAAGAGATGTCTAATGCTTTCACACTGTACATTCACACTGTATAACCATTCTTGAGTGACTGATAAGGAAAAGGATTTCTGATGGATTAGCTAGGTATGCTATGCCTTGATAGAATGAAAAGATAAAATGACAGATTATATAATGTGGGACATAGCACTGGGTGACATGATTTCCTAAGAACAAGGTAAGACAGAAAAGCACTTAGATTTCTAGAGCACAGAATAAAATTGTTTATAAATTATTTCCAGTTTTGCCTTTGGCATTTAAAAGAATTTTTGTTATAATACTATCTTAAGTTGGTCTTTGTCTTTTAGCAAATACTGTCTTTAAATTATATTAATATTTTTGCACAGAAGACTGCAATAAAATAAAAATTAAGGATTTATTTAAATTATAATATTATCAGTTAATTACATTAAGACAAAATATTTTAATTTCTCCTCCTATTTTCCAGTATAACCTGGAGATAGATACCTCTCAGGCTCTGAGATGCTATCAATTTACTTGTTGTAATATTTTCTGTGATTGCATGTAGCTCCTTCCAAAATGGCAGCACATGTTAACCGTGGAATTCTATTCACCACTGAAAACACTGTGATCACATCTGTTCCCACAGTGTGCTCTGTGACATAACAGAGAAGCCTTTGGAAACTGACATTAAGATAGTACCAATGACAATCAGTAAAAATAAACAAACATCAAACTTGGAATGAAAAGAACACAAGCGAGAAAAAAGAGACATCTTTAAAATGCACACAAGTTAGAAACTGTTCCAAATATTGGCATCTGAGAAAAGAAATAGAAAAAATACATAATTTAAAGAGAAGAAAAGAGGAGGGAATAGTCAAGGTAAGGGACACGTAATGTAAGATCTGAGTTTCTCAAATACAGTAACTATATGAACAATTACTATTCATGCTGTGTCCTACCACATCACTCTACTTGCCCCATTTCTGGCTACAACTCCATCCATCTTCTCTTTTTGGCTCAAGTCACTCTGTTTACTCTATTAATACTCCTTTGCTTCTTTATCAATCACCCCTTTACAGTATTTTCCTTACTACAAGAACAGCATTTATCATCACACAAATACCTTTTGTTTGCTTACAATGAAAGAAGTTTTTTCTTTATTTTCACCCTTCAGTCTCTCCATAGACTTTTATACCATAGGTCATGCTTCTCTCTTCTTGGTAAATAACCTCCTCAAAAAATGCTCTACCCCTTAGTGAAGTATTGTCTCATGACATGACCAGGTTCTTATTTAGAGATTTCCATAGAATGCTTCACATTCTTCTTGTCAATATACACCATACAAAGTAGCGTGGCCAGAAGGCCAAGGAAAGTGATTCTGCCCCTCTGCTCTGCTCTGGTGAGACCCCTCCTGCAGTGCTGCATCCAGCTCAGGGGTCCCCAGAATAAGAAGAACATCAACCTCTTGGAGTGAGCCCAGAGGAGGCCACCAAGATGACTGGAGGGATAAAGCATCTATGAGAATTGTGCAGCCTGGGGAAAGAGAAGGCTTCAGGGTGACCCAATTGCAGTCTTCCAGGAACTTACAGGAAAGATGGGGCAAGTCTATTTACAAGGGCACATAGTGACAGGACAAGGGGGAATGGATTCAGCTGAAGAAGAGCAGGTTTAGATAAGATATTGGGAAACAATTCTTTACTGTGAGAGTGGTGAAGCAATGGAACAGATTGCTCAATGAAGTTGTGGATCCCCCATTCCTCAAAGTGTTCCAGGCCAGGCTGGATGGGGCTTAGAGCAACCTGGTCTAGTTTTGTCATCATCACATCACACAGAAAAGTCATACCCACACAGATGTTGGTTTATTCTTGTTGTTGTTGTTGTTTTTATATAACAAGACATGGTAGTACTACAAAACCAAAAGTTAAAATGGCATATAATACATAACATACAGAAAAACAGTCTCATTTTACTTAGCTGAAAAGTTAAGAATAAGGAAGAGATTGTTAGCCATAATTCTTCTGGTTTTGCCACATTACATTAAAATGTTCTTAATATAGTGAGACTGATGCAAAATCATCAATATTTTAACAAGTTTACAGAAAACCAGAGAACTATCATAATAGCCAAAATCTGAAATTTGTCTTTTGAGTTATTGAAGCAGTTGCGCTCTGGTTCTGCTCAGAAATAGTATTTATTTCAAATGTCACTGTAAAAAAAATACAAAATAAATTTGATTTGATTACTTAATTTTTGTAATTGAATATTGATATCCCCCAACAAACCAGCTGCAGAGGTACAGCAAGAGGATAAAGTAATAGAGTATAATGAAGCAAAATCATATGATGAGAACATCCTATTACAGTTATGTGAGATTTCCACAATGTTTATCTGCATTTTAATTACAATATTGCTTCCTTTAATACACATAGCAAGGTTATAAACTAATTCCATGTTTGATCCTAACTCTGACTGTTTTCCGTTAATCCAAGGAGAACTGTCAAGAATATTCAAGGTCTATGTTAACTAAATATAATCTATTTAAAAGGTTCTGTGACTTGCTGAACTAAACCTGAATCCTGTAAATCTGGAGTTACATTAAATGGCATAGAGTTCTATACAGGTATACAAGTGGGAATACATTTGCATACTGATATTTAAGTAAATGCCAAGTACATCATTTTTCCAAAGTTTAAATTACGTGTACCAGACTATCAACCAGTCCTGCTACTTGTTCTAACTCATACTGGTAGGAATGTCTGTGGTCACTTCCCTTCTGGATAAAGAGGGAGCTTTGAGGAAAACAAAGGTTGTATGGGAAGGTCATAACAATTCACTTCCTTTACTTTATTTTCCATACTAAATCACACTATTTACATCCAATGACGGAAACAAGCTTTTGTCTGTCTTAAAAATAATTATGATGAATACCCAACTGTCGCTTGCTAGATGAAGATTCCCATATATTTACACACTAAAGAAGATAAATTGTTTGTTTCAAAAAATAATAATGTTATTTCAGGTCCACATTCTCAAGGAATGCACATATCTGTACATACTACCCAATTCACAGGCACACATGTATGTATAAATATATACACCATTACTTAAAACTAAATCATTGTACTTAAATTCTCCTAAAAGATGACATTAGAAATTATTTTATATGAGCATTGTCATTATTAGATTTTAAGTGCTAAGGGCAAAAGCCTGTTAACTCTTATTTTTATTTTTATTTCATGAGGATCACTGAACACATGTCCATGCTCATAGACAAAGCTGAATAGACTCTGCTGAATTTTACCTAAAAATTAACAGTTATTTTTAAACTATTTAATTACTATTAATATTAAAGAAAACACTCTTAGAAAAGCCTTAACTATCATAAAACAAAATAGCTTTTCCTCTCCCAGACAAAAAAGGGGAATTAGAGCTACTGTAGCATTTCTTAATTGATTGCAAATTTAAAAGGACCTCTGCATGGTTCTGCTTTGCACTCATAGTAGACAAAGAATGAATAAACATTTATCCAAAACAAAAGAAAATGCTGCAGAATTGTGAGAAACAATGCACCACTAGCAGGGAAGGGATATATGACTGACATGTCCACTACTTAATTTCTTGAATAATGTTGCAGCAATTTTTCACCTTCTGAATTTTTACATGTCAAACAAAAATTAGTATTTACTAATTAACTAATATTTTAAGAGGGAATACAGAGTTATTGAGAAAAAATAAATAAAAGCCAAGCAATAGAAAGTTATAATTAGGATACTTTTGATCACCAAAAATATCAGTTCCCTCTCTCTTCTCTCTAACATTTCTAGTTTGTTGATGAACAAACCGTGTTTGGCATAATTAACACTAAGATCTTCAGAATTCAATGACTGAAAATAATCACTTCTCTCCTTTCTTTCCTGAGTATGCTGAAGCCCAACCTAAAGATTTAGAGCTGACTGGACAAATATAAAGGATGTCAGAAACAGTGACCGCTGACATGCCATTCAAGGCACATGGAAAAGAGCTCAGGCTTGAATGCCTCTAAACTGCCCATTGGTAAGATCAGCTATCACTGAGACACAGTGTAAGTCAGCACAATTCACTGAGCCTACTATGACCTTAAAATCATTGCTCCTGGGGCATGTTCATCCACCAATTAGTTTATACGCTCACTGGAAATCCATTGCTCAGTAAATGCACTGGTCTCTCATTCCACAGTGTTGATGAAGTGTGTGTGATGGCTTTCTCTTCACAACTTGACCCCTAAAGCTGACCCATCTGGAACTGAAGTATTCATGCCACTTGAGCACATCCTTGGTTATCAGAGTCTGATATTTTCTTTAAAAACACCATTACTCACATTTTTTCCCTCTTAGTTAAAAAAAATTTGCATCCAATAAAACACAGAACATTTTAGGGGTAAGAAATTTAGTACACAGTATGCTGAAATACATCTGTAGAGGGAAGTTAAGTTATTTAAAACCTGATTTCCACTAAAACTGGTATGAAAACTGCAAATATTGTTCTGCTCAGGGAACAGCTTTTAAGCCCAAATATTTTCACTGCAATATATGTCTTGCTATGAACGCCATGAAAATTAAAAAAACAGAAACAACCAACACCATAAAAACCCCAAGCACAAACAAACAACAAAAAAACCCCACATGCACAGCAGGGTTATAATTATCATGAAAGCACAGTAAGAGATATTTTTCTCTTAGGCATTTAAATATTAGGCTATTTAAGTATTACATCATTAAAAGCACAGTGTCTGCTGTGTGTTAATAGCATATTCGTACCTTACCCAACTGTATTATGGCCTCGTGGTCACCAAATTTCAGACTAAAAATCAACAAAAAAAATGCAAAAGATAAACAAATAAAGTTAAATCCTCTACTAGGCTTATTCTGCAGCCTGGGATTAATTTTCCTATCAGGTACTATCAGTATTTATTGCTAGTAAGAATAACAACTCACTTAACAGAACACAGTAAAAAATCTACTGTGTTACTCACTGTGACTTGGATGCTCTTCAGTCAAGGAAAAAAAATACTATGAATGTATTTTGTCAAAAAAAATTACTGTACTGATTTATTTAGGACAAAAAAAGGTACATTTTTCAGATTCTGATGCAATTCTGAGATTATTTTGCCTTCTCCTTTTCTGTAAGAGTAGGGGTTTAGTGGGTAGAGGTAAGGATTTATTTTCTTTCTTTTTACACATCCCCCTACTTCTTTTAGTGAGAAACTGGGAAATGCAACCAAATACTTAATTTACAAATGTAAATTTAAAAACCTCAAAACAAACAAACAAAAAACCACAAAGCTGTTAGCTAACTTTTTTTCTGGAAAATGAAAACAATTAGCAGCAGACTTGTTAAACAACCTAAACATAATTTTTCTTGCTCTTCTTAATTAGAGCGTAAGTTCAGCCAAAAGAGGAACCTCTGCTGTTGTAATTTAAAGTAATGTGAGATTGAGACTTAGTAAAAATCCTACCTCAGCTTTAAAACCATATGAATAATAATAATAATACTAATTTTATATATATGTATAAATATTTATATATATGTGGTATAGTGGAATGTTAAGCTACATTTCAAAGGTAGCTAAGTGTAAACAAAAACAGCTATGATAGAAAAACTTTGTAATTAATTATTACTAAAATACCTAATAAAAATATAAAATTATTAATGGTTAAAATGGGCCTATAAAATGCAAAAAGGTAAAACCTCTGTAAACTAGAAACAAAGTAATAAAAAATTCAAAGGGAAAATGCAGAGCTAGAAAACTTCAGATCAGAAATAAGACGCTTATTTTAATTAGGTAACTGAAAGATTTGTATGACAAGGAAGTTCATTATCCATCTCTTTGAGTCTTTATATATAAAAATAATGCATCTTTCCAAAAGCCATATGCCATTTCATCAAGAAGTTATGTAATTCATAAATATATTATTAAAGGCTCAAATTCTCAATCAAATTCCTGCATCACTGCCAGTTACCTGTCATCACCTGAGTCATAGTAACTTAGCCTCTGACAAAGCAAAATTTCTCTGACAATATATCATGGGTTATCCTAGGTTTGAAACTCCAGTCACATTCTCTGACTTGTAAAGCAAGAGCAGCTAATCATGATGGTCTTCAATACTTTGGGTGAAATTTTGATTCTGTGCAGGCAAGAGAAAAGCTACTGTGATTGCATGAGATGTACAACTGAAAACTTCATCCTTTACTTGCTACCAGTGTTACACTAGGTAAAGCTTTAGGATCCTTTTATAGTCCCTTCCTGTACTTGGAGGTAAAGGATGTTTGCCTTTTCTCACATCTCTTCTGGATACTTTCAATAATAAACAGTAATGTATTTTAAAGAAGCAAAATCAGATTTTTAAATACAATTAGTTAAAATTGTATCTTTTTCAATATAAAACTTCTCCTATGTTTGTCCATAAAAGGGAGTGGTTGGAATACTCTCAAGTAGTTTTCTAACTATAAATTAGGATTATCTATTACATCAAAGTAAGTGCAATAGATTTCATACTTATCAATGAGACTTATTCATAGGTTTTGTGCCACTTGACCACAATAGATAGGAAGGGTAAGACCTGATCTTTAGGAGAAGACAGTACAAGTAACACCCAGAATACTGCAATATACCACAAAATAAGTGTTGTGAACTGACAGTAATCACAGTTGCCTGATTCAGTGGGCTGATACAATAACAGACCACCATCAAAGACAGAAGGACCTTGCTTCCCTTTGCCCCCTGCCCTTCTCCTGGCCAAGAGTCCTGTAAGACACTCACTCTGCTCATACTAGCTGGACACCTCCTTCAGTTCATTTACTGAATTTGCAGAAAACTGTAATATTTTCTACTGAATTAGTAAATTGCATCAACTCATTAAAGAACATCTTCCAGCACATGACTTGCTATATAGCTGAAAATAAAAAAAGGACTGAGGAGGAAAGTTCACAGATGAAAATATAAGCACCATGAAAGCCTTCTGCAACAGCAACTTATCAAATATTCAGTTGTTCATATAAGCCTGAAAATGTGGCATAGTTTATTTCTTTCTTTCAGAAAGAAAAGACATCATAATGATAGCCACTAACAGATTATGGATTCCAGAACATGCTGAACCATAATGGAAAAGTAGCCAAAATACTGTGAACAAGTAAGCTACATAAGCATGAAGTATACTGCTGCGATCAAATAGTTCATAGCCCACTGACAGAAAATGTTGCGCATAGATTAAGTAAATGAAAAACCTGAATACTGAGCTTCAGTTCATCTGCTTTTTTTTTTTTAAGCAACAAAACTTTTACCAATTTATGATTTAAAGCAGTATACACACATCTCAAGAACAAGTAATGAACTGCATCCCACTCAAAATTTTCAGGTTCCAATTAATTATCTACTGATTTTTCCACAATTTTGGATGGAGATGCAAAATTTTATTTGTACTTAATTTGAGCTAAGCATGGCCTCCTTTTAAAACAAGGCAGTCCTGCTCTTTTCCTCTCCTGGCATACTTCAACATTTCCCATGCAACTGCTCAGCAAGCTGGATTAGGGAGCTGATCCAGCTGAAAACTAACTACCAAAACAAAAATCAGATTAGGAGATCATCTGGCACTAAATGTGCAGCCTTGTAGTGACTGTACTTGACATCAAGATTAGGATAAAGCCATAAAACAGATGAAGTTGGATAATGAACCACCTGAATCAGATGCAGTCTGGACTTAGAGGAGGTTTTGAATATTTCTTTTCTATGTAGAATATTTCTTTTCCTACATTTATATGCTGTAGAACTTAAATCTAGTTTTTAAGTTTCTTTCCATTTTCCAGTTTACATCATATTGCTATTTTCTTACTTTGGGTTTTGGGGGGCTTTTGTCTTCTTGTGTCTTTCATGGGCAAGTGATTTCTTGTCCTTAGTCACTGTTGGTAGGTGATTGCAAAAGCTGACGCTGGTATACACTGAACAATCATTTCTCCTAAAATTAGCTTCTATCATTGTTAGAGAAGCATGCAGCACAAATGCTTCATTTCAAGCTTGTGCAAGTTTTATCCTGAAAACTATGTGCTTCATTGTCCCAGAGAAATAGAGCTGTCTTCAGCTGTTATGAACAAGGGCAGGCTCAGAAGAACTGACACTTGACCCAGGGAAGTTCTTGCAGTGTAACAGGTTGAGAAATGGGAAAACAAGTTGTGAAAATAATTGTCCAAACTACAGCTGCTCCAGCAGATTTGAAATTCTGACCAATTTAAAATTACTTTAAGTATTCAACTAGATTTTCCCACTGAAAACCAGTTAAAATTTTTCCAAAGATGATGAAATTTTTCATATTAAAATTACATTTTGTGCATTCATTCCAGTAAAGCAATATAGAAGCAAACTCTGGTTTGGGATACATAAATCGCATCTCTCTCAGTAATAACTGAAAATCTTGATGAAAGGACTGAAATAATGTATTTTTTTACACAGATGTCATGTTAAGTTCAAAATGTGTACATATATATAAATACATACTTAAGACATAAGAAAATGTAGGATATACACAGAAATAAAGGTTAAGATTTTTTTTTTATCTCCATCAAAACACTCATCATGCAAATTCACTGTCAAGTGCAGCAGATATTGCCTAGCCTTACATAAATACAGTCCTTAAACTTAACAAAATGCTAAGCACTGGATTTCAGCCCTAGCAAGGCAGAGCTCTTAACGGAAAGATCCAATGGGGCATTTCAGAAGATCAACAATTCACTATTCATTACCCTCTATAAAACAAAATGCTCCACAGTGGTGGGGACAGAGAACTTGACACAGAAGAGGAAAGAATGCTGAACCTCAAGCCATTCACAGGCCATGATTACAACCGGCTTTTATTTAGTACTGGGCAGGAAGTCACTTCTATGATAAAGAAAAAAAAAGAGTGGGTAAGATGTAGCAAAATAAAATTACTATTTTTCCAAGTAGTAGCTACTTGTAGGTTCAGTACCTAAAACCTTCCTTCTTCAATTAGATTTCTAACATACAGCTGTACAGAAACATAGTTTTATTTAAAAAGTTTTGAAGTAGGCCACAGCACCCAACACTGATAAGACAGTTATCAAGAATTATAATACCAAAATCAAGCATGCATTTCCTTTACAATTTTACAGAATTAAACTGAAACAGACATAGCTGTTCAAACACAAGAATAGCTGTTCTGACCCACAAGAAATAACCGAGTATCATTCTGCAGTCCATCCTATATGATTTTATGTTAGTTTAAACATTGTTTTCTCCTTTCAAAGATGAAAATGCATCTGTAATTTTACTGTGTATACAAAAGTCACAAAGTAATAATTTTACTGCCATTTGCATAATCTGGGAGGCTGTGCTGAAGATTAGCCATTATAAAATTATTTTATGCCAAAACTGCTTTTTTATGCACCTAAGAAAATATAACTGTAAAGCAAATATAGGCTCTAGGAACTAAACTGAACAGAAAGCAAGCAAGTTTCATTGTTCACTGTCAGAGCAGACTGATCTGCATGAGCAACCTTTCCTTCTTACCTGACCTCAGTGCAAAGATAATGCCTTTCAAGTGTGGTGAGTAAGCCTGTTAAACAATAAACCAAAAGATGGACAGAATTGTTACAGAAATAACAAAGAGCAGTTATATGCAAAACCTACAACTTAATTAACAAACTAATGCTCTCCCTCCAGGAAAATGTTAAATTGCTGTTCTTCAACAACTGCTGAATGACAATAAGAAAGAGGGCACACCATGCTTATAAATTTTCTATTATTCTAAGCATTTCCTTTTCAGTTTAAAAGAAAGTATTGAAAACCAATACTGTGTATATTGATACTCTAGTATCAAACATAAACATAAAGCTGTCCCTTGGGTTTTAATGAAAAATGTTGTACCAATTTTATATAAGTGCAAACTTATGAATACATAAGTGCAAACTCATCCAGGCTTCCAGAGTTTAAAAGATATGACAGTTTAGGGAAACATTTGGAGCACTAATGAATATCAAAAAGGCTTATAGTTTTATCAGATGTTTTGGGGAAGATTTCCTATTATTTTCTTTGCTAACAGAGACTGCCACATAATTTTGAATATAGTCAGTAGGAGGAGGGGAAAAAAAGGCAAGTTAACACAGTCTGTAAAAAATCTCACCTTATAAGTCATTAACCATTAACCAGCAGAAATAAGTGGCACTAAGCCATGAACCGGTCAACAAGTCTTTAAGAGACAGTTAAAGTTACAGCAGGTAATCCTGTCCCATACAAAAAAGAAACATCATTTTTACTTGACAAGATCCCTTGTAGAACTTTACACTTCCAATCTTGGTCTTACATGTTAATTTTCATAACTGAAGTAAAACTTAGAGATAAAATCTTCAATAACATATTCAAATAAAAAAGCTCTAAACTTGCTAATTACAGGGCAAAAAAACCCCATCAGAAATTCAAAAGTTAGGCAGTGGGCTCAAACCTTTTGGTGGTAGCCAACCATCCCCCAGTCACAGTGGAGCAGGCATTTTGAAGTGATGCTTTGAGCACAATCAGCTGACTAGAAATAAATAGGTCTGAAATTGAACATCAGAAGAGACTCAACTGGTTCAGAGTTCATAAAAGACCTTACTTAACAGAGGTATGAATTCTACACAACAATGCAAGAAAAGCATATGGAGCAGATACCCCCTTGCTGCTGTCACCCTTTCAGCCACAGGAAAAGGAACTTCATTTGCTGCTGCTTCAGTGGGTACCAGTGGGACAAACCTTGACAAACCTTTGACAGGGAAGCACAAGAAACCTGTTTCAGCCACTCACTGCTCAAGTGGAGGATGGGTCATTCAGAAGAGGACATGGTACTATACCTAACTGGATATGTGAATGCACCAGAAACAAAAAGCTTCCATTTTCCATTTTTATATAAAAAAATCTGTCAGTCAGATAACTGAGATATGCAGGCAAAAATTCATAGTCTTTACCAGAAATCTAAGAACTACTTATGCAATCAATTAATAATTTAATTACTTCATATTCCTTCCAATCATATCTTTTTGATTCACCCATCTAAAAATGCCAATTTCTGTCTTGAAATCTAGTATGTTTATTTTTCTATGTTAAAATGACAGTGTCTCCAAGATGACAATGGAAAAATGTATTTTATGTGCCTAAAATAATAAATATTTTAGTCTAAGAATAAAATTTTATAAAGCATTCACTCTGGGCAAGAACATCCTTTTAATCTACAGTGACATTGTGACATTGATTTATGTACAGTACTGCACCTACATCAGTGAGAAATATTTAATATCATAATAGTGCTTAAAATATTATAAGCTCTAGTCCTAGTTTTAAAATAGTCTCAAAGACAAAATGCAGCAAATTGGAATATTAAATATCCCTGAATCCACTCTTAGAAGATTAACCACTTGGAAGATATTTTTAACTATAAAATTTGTAAGTGGCTTTATTAGTCAATCCTTTCACTACCGAGAACCAAAAAGAAAATTCTATTATTTTTATTTATTAAAAAAAAACAATTCAAGCATTATAGAAAGAACATTTAATTCTTTCATTTTTCAAAAAGATATAGATATTCTAATATATAGGTACTATTTCTAAGTGCATGTATTCCCAGAAATGGGCGAATTTCGTTGGCATTTTGAATGACTAGGATTTTACACAACCACAAAATGAACAAATAATTGTTGTCACATTTTCGAAAATGGGTGTACAGTCCTTAGGCCTGTACCCTGTAAGGTTATTACAAATTTTCTTATATTTCAGTATGCCTGATGTAACTGTCTGAATATTTTAAATAAATTTGGAACTCAATGTCCACTTGAAGCTTTAAGTCTCCTCTGTCCCTCACATAATAATATAAATGGTAGAACTTCATATTATGATAAAAATAATTTTGTTTCAAGACTATAAAAATTTAGTTTTGCTAAGTATCTTTTGCAGAACATGGAAGGTTTTGTTTCCAATATGGAAACAGAATAGTGACTGAAAAATTCTTATTTTTTATCCACCAAATCATTCCGTTCTCAGAGTTATAAAGACATTATGACTGTTATTATGTGAAAACAAATTCACCTAAAAACTTTAAAAGTATTTCTTCTTGTGTAACAACATCACCAATTATTACCTTCTAAATTTATTCTCTCTAAAACAGCCCTTGGAATCCAATGAAGTTGCACAGCTTCTGCTGAATGCAATCACATTTCATGCCTCTACCAAAGCTATTAGAGCACACATAAATGGTGCTCCTTTTTAATAGACTTCACATTAGGAAAACAGAAGAACCCAACCATCTAGAAATGTTAAAGAGCATTACAATCTAATCTGGCATTGAACAATGTAGTTCTAACAGCAGTGATTAGAAAATACCAAGTAGTTATGAATTCACTACAGGTGAAAAGTTGTCAGTTCTGTTCCACCATATTTTCACAAGGGCACACACCAAATTTGTGTTCTTATTAACTGTTTCTTGTGGGTGTTCAAGATGACATGAAAGCCACAGCCAGCTTCAGGGTTCAGAAAAATGGGGTCTGCAGCTGTACGGTGGTTAGTGCTGCTGGCATAACACGTCCGGTAGTGACCACTTTAATAATGACATGATTTCACTAGGCTCGCTTTATTATATTATGCTTTTAAAATGCATCAAAGAACAACATCATCTCTTAGCTCTAAATTATTATCAGTGAGCTGCAGTTAAGGATAAGAAGTGTTGCTAAGTTTTGCATAATGCTTACCATTACAAGTGCTGCTTTTCCATTCTTCTAAAAATGACATTTAAGGGTTTCAACAGTTCTCCTAAACCTAGACTGTAAGTGCCATGCTTGAATCATGATTTTTGGAAGTATGCCCAACAATAAATGATCCACAACGATCTGAGGACAGCACTTTCATCCAAGAACTTAATCAGATTAATGATGTATGTTTTATAAAAATGACTAACATTAAGCTTGAGAATACCTAATTTACATATTAAACGGTTGAAGGGGACAAACAAATACTACTGGTTTTATAAAATTAAGGTTACAAAATTGCCTATTGTCTTGAAAATCTGTAACTAAATTGCAGAGATGCAAAATAGTAAGTGTTCATTAGTAGTGTTTATGTAAATTCATTAGTTGATGCTTAGTTGTTTAAAAGATTCAATGACATTTATGAAGAATTTATGAAGAATCAAGAGCAATGTTGATCTTATAACATAGCAATGGCAGTGACACCAACATCACATACAGAACTTTCCAGTTCTTTTGACCTAAGTAATATAATTAATATTTTAAAAAGTTTTACCACAGAATTAAAATGCTGAATGGAGCACAGCCTAGAGGTGTGAAGGCACAGTTTTATATAAACAGAGAGACCTAACTAAATTAATTAAATTATACAAAACTGAATGACCTTATAGGGTTGATCTAGGGTTAATTTGATCTCCCTATGGGATTAAGGAAAAAAAAAAAAAGTTACCTTATATTCCTCATTGATTCCTTTAATGTTTTAAATACTTAGTGTTTCTCCACCAACTTCATAATTTCATAAAAACATTACAATTATTAATCAGATTTTCAAGAAATAAAAAACTAGCTTTCATACAATTAATTAGTCTGCAAGTGAGTTAGTTAAGAAAAATTCTAAAGAATATGATTTATCAGCACACATATAGCATTTTTGTTTTGTCACATCAAAAGCAAGTTAACTCTTCAAATTGTATTGGTAGAGCCTGTCTATTTCCAAACTCCAATGGTTAAACTGTGCATCAAAAAACAATGAGGAAAAACAAAATAAGCAGTAGATGGTGCAGTGAAGATCAGGCTGGCATTTGCCATTTAGCACAGTAAATCTAGGCTCTACTAGCACACAACAATTCAACAAGTGTCATGTCCCATTCCATAGACTTTCAGAGAAATTCCCTCTGCCTTCATGTGATGAAAAGTTTCACTTGATAAAACACTCTCACCTGAAATCCAAGCATTTGTAACAAACCAAGATGGTCCAGAAGCATACATATAGTCCAGGACTCTCCTGGAAATGTTCCTAGGCCAAGCAAAGGACACAGTAGATATGCAATGGCAACCCAAGCTGAAGTACCACACAGCAGTTTCTAACAGACTCTGCTAGTGATGTAAGAAACATCATCTTCCCCTTAGCAACAGCATAACCCCTAACAATTCAGTATGCCTCATTACAGATACTAAAATAGCAGTGTTTCTGAGGACACCTACAAAAACAGGACCTCTGAGAGTAAAAGCAATCAAACAGCCCTTCCTTCCTTTGCTGGGAGGGAATGGTGGGAATACTCACAAGAGAGGCTGGTACTAAAAAAGCTCTTCCAATGACAGACTATACTTTCAAACCCAGAAGAAGAAAGTGAGATGAAAGCTCAGTTTCTCCAGAAGACAGAAAGAAGGGGGTGGGAAATCTATTACTTATATGACGAGTTCAACAAACTTGCTCCCCCACTGATGTACAAAACTCAAATTGTTTGGCACTTCTATTGAAAATCCAGGCCTACAACTGAGTGGTATAGGAACAGTAATTGCTGGCAGACTTGTATCAACAGAGCCCAGCAGTTGGCTCTATTTCAGCTTCTATCTAATCCTTATATTATACTGCGCTCATCACCACAGTATATGAATTCACACTAATGTGAAGTTATAGCTAAAAAATAAAGCCCACAGCAAATTTGAGCAACTCTGGAAATCTGCAATTAATATTCCAGTACAGACTCAACTGTGTACCAACACCCCCTGCCATTCTTCAACCGTGAGTTCATTCTAGTTATATTCTGATGTAGGCCACAATGTGATATTTTTGACTGATAAATCACCAACCCACCACAAACGGGACACAAACTTCCCCCTTGCTTCTACACATCAGAGTAACTCTGAGCAACCTGGTCTAGTGAAAGGCATCACCGCCCGTGGAGGAGGAATTGGAAGCGGATGATCTTTAAGGTCCTTTCCAACCTAAGCCATTCTATGATTCTATGGTTTGTGTGTTGATGTGTTTGTTGTACAGCACTCTCAGCCTAGTAAAATTTTTTGCAACAATATGGAAAAGTATTGTATGTACATTCTAACTTAATCCTCCCTACAATACTGTCTTTGACACAGTACTGTGTTCTTTTATTTAGATTTTCATTTCCCTCTTCAGACATGAAAAATTAATCCAGCTTGCTAAGGAAGAAATTGAACATCAACCTCATAATTACATCAAGAAATCAACACAGCAGATGTAGCTCTGTTGCAGTGCATCTGTGTTCTTTGTGTTGTAAATACTATGTTCTGTTGGTATGCTCTGTCACCCCTCAATTCAGTTGGTTTGCCCCAAGTTGTACCTCCTCAGTCACCTGCCAATCCCTGTTACAGCCCTGCCTCCTTACCCAGAATGTTCTCTGTCCCTCTCCCCTGTGGTGTCAATCCTGTGTTATGCCTTCCCGCTTGAGTGTCAATCCACCTTGGTCCTGCCCCTTGCTCCTGTGCATTCCCTGTCAATCATCCCTTGTACCAACTCCCAGCTTGGACCTCCCATAAACCATGACACCCCAGTGGATAGTTCACCTGCTTGTCAGTTTGTGTCCCCTCCCTGTGTTTCCCCATTTGTTGGAACCTTGTAAGTCCTACCTTTTGTACCTCCCCTAATTCTCCCTGATTTGCCAAGAGATTGTAACCACCCCCTGGACTTCCCCCATATAAAATCCCTTGCACAGCCTTGTTCTCTGCTCTTTGTCCCTGACCCCTTTGGGAAACAAACCTTTTCCTGGAACCCATACAAAGAGCCTCCTCAATCCTTGCCTCCATACTCAGGACTGACAGCTATAACGTGCTGTAGAGGAATAGCTCTAAGCTGCACTCCAGGCCATCCTGCTCCTGGAGTGTGGCCCACTCTCGGTGTGGTGCCGTGGTGCTAGTGGGCTAGCCTGGAACTCAGGCACGGTGTCATACCTGTTCTGTAAGAGCGTGCAAATAAATATATAAATAAATAAATACAACAATGACATAAGGACTTGTCACAATTACAGATATTTTTGAAACTATTTTTACTGTACCACTTTTATAATACAATCCTGTGATGCAACTACCACTAAAATAGGTAGATAACACACAGTGATGCTACAAAAAACTACGTCTGTTTTAACCTTCCCTCCCACTACGTAACATCTTCCAGAATCCAGTTCCCTGGAAGTGTTAGAAAACCCACTATGCTTACTGTAAAAGAACATTCAAAGGTTTAAAAAAACTTACATTACTGTAAAGGAAAGGTGGCATAGTGGGCATAAAGTGCAGGGCTTGGTAACAGGCTCTAGGAAAGAACTGAGACAAGGCCATGAACTGTCCTGTGCCAGGCAGTTAAGAAACTGCCTGAAACCCATGGGTAGAATGGGAACACCCCATTCTACCCAAAAAAATTAAACTAAAGGATACCACTACTGCTCAGATATCTTCTCAGAAACAGTGGCAGACACTGGAGGATGAGACATGGAAGAAACACAGCAGATGATGATGCTGGAGACTACTAACACTTGGATGAAGCCAGGGGAGGTACAGCCCCAGGAGGATTGGTGGATAAGCCATGTGGAAGTCAGTACACCCCACCCACCCAGCAGTAGATAAAAGTTAACTTGCAAACAGAGAAGAACATGCATATAAAGTCTAAAAAGCAGCAGTAACCAGGCTTCTTCACGCAGTCTTCACGTGGTTTACTTATTTGCACCTATTACTGGACTGCAGTGAAAAGCACTGAATGCAAAACATTAACTAATGAGGATAGGTGAGTCTTGCTTCAATTTGATGACAACTAACTATTCACTGAGGATCTACATCCATGTTTCTGACTCAAATTTTCAAAAAAATCCTAGTACCCTAAAGTGCAACATGGTCTATTTGTTTCATATGTGGGGTGGACAATAAAGCAATAAATAGTATAAACTTGATCTATGATCTTTAATAAAATAATAATGTTTTGTTTTTACTGGAGATCTACTGACTAGAAATTCTGAGGAAAAAAACAAAACCAAAGTACCTATTTTTCTTTTTGGTCGTGATGCCTTAAGTTTTAGCTTTCATATTTTCCAGATTCTGTACTGCACTAGTATATATCTCTGAACTTCATATAAAGTGTCAGCAAGTTCTCATCTTTAGTTAGACAAAACAATCCTTTTCCAGCCTGAGAACCAAGGACACCGTTGGAGCTTCAGGCCCAAAAAGTATAAAAAACAGTGAACTGAGGAGTGCAAACTGGGAGGATGAGACTTCATAACCTGAAACTGTAACTGGACAATTAACCCCAACATGTAAATGGACCCAAACTTAAAAAAGTGTGAAAACGTGTGGTCCATCATCCATCTTGGATGGAGCTATGGCCGGGCTCTTGTACTGCCCAAGGTGTATCCTGTAAAGGCCATTTTAATAAATACCTACTTTATTCCTTTAACACTGTCTAGCTTCTGTTCTAGGTAGCCTCTCAAGGCATCAGTAGGTTCATGCCATTTCACAATGCTCTAGTACCAGGCTCTAGGGGCTGTACGGATTAGCTGTGACTTGAATACAAATTCATTCTTTTTCTTTGCTGAATGAATACCATTATTTGACTGTGGGTTGTAAGTACAGTTATATTTCTTAGAATTTTCTGTCTATAACAGCTCAAGAATAGGAATATTACTTATGTTCCGTTTCATAGTTCTGAAAGTGTTTTGACCCTACATAGAAATTTGAAGACCTTTTCTGAATAGGGCCTACTATTCACAAAATGATTTTTTCCTGTATTATTTTATTAATACAAACACACTTCACCTAGTGAAAGCAGGTCTTACATAATATACAAGAGGCATCTTATTACATTGTGATAACTTTAAATGGAGTCTTTTGACTATGAAACTTATTTTTTCTACTTAAGTGAATGTAAACTATGTGGACAATGAGAAATAACATTTTTTGAAATAACCTTCAGGTGATATTTAAGTAAAAAACACATGTAAATATTTTCAAATTCAAATAAAATATCCACAAAAAAAAGAAGCTTGAATAACAAAGCAGTGAAATATATTATCTTGTTTCACAGGACTTTGTAAGTGTTTGAGAGCTGAATTTACATCTTTTTTAGCATTCTTTTATAGTTAAATCCAGGGCTGATACTCTGTCAGAAAGATGTTATCTTACTATGGCTAGAATACTTCTGTGATTCAGCATCTCTATTTTTTCCAGTGTTTTCAGGAAACCATTAAATTTGTAGCAGCTTTGCAATTTCTCTAAGAGTAGTAGCTGTTGTCATAGGACAACTTTTCCAAAACAAAATTTTGTTTCACAATCAGATTATGACATTAATCACTGAGATGCTGTGGTTTAGGTTAGCCTTTGGTTAGTTTGCTAAATATTTAGCATTTGTTTTCCTAGGCTTTTGATAGCAGAATTCTCCCTCAAATCTGCTCACATCTCTGAGTTCATTTGTTCACAGTGACATTGCCATGAATTCACCTAACTCTCACCTAATTTTGCCCTGACAGGATGCTGAGGGGAATTTGTTACATATAGCAACTATTAACAAATAGTTATTAATATTAACAATCTTATTAGCAATCTGTTCTCTATTTGGTCTTCATGGAAGTTCCAAGCACCCAGTAATGGTTTTGATGTACCAACACATATACTCAAGAATAAAGTAACTTTGCACATGGGAAATTTAATGTAGCATTTAAAAGGACATTTACTTACAAGTACCCCTGAAATGCCCAGTGCCATCAGAAGGAACAGCTCAAGGCAGATTCAGCTTACACTGGCTCTCCAGAAAGAGCTCTCTGAGTGGCCTCATCATAGGGCAAGACACAAGAGAGAGCATGAAACACTCAGCCATAAAAGGGAAGACATGAGACTCCATCAGCAGTGCTGACCAAAGTGTTCAGTTCTGCCACCCCCCTGATGTAAACTTTTTGTCCTGCCTCTTTGCCTCCTATTCATATTCTTGTACTGCTCAAGCCCTGTGATAGGACAGAACAAAAATGAGACTGTGGAGGGAAGGACAGGAAGGATGGTCTTCACCTTCAGCAGCAGAGACACTTTAAATGGGCTTAAAATGGTTGTGAGGTCTAAGTTAAGCTATTACATAGCTCCATTCTTTCCATCAGCTCCTCTGAGTGATGCCAGAGAGACAGATGAGTTAAGCCATGTCCCATACATCTGTTCTCAAGAAGGAAAGTAAAGCTTCAATAAAGACAGAAGCACTGTGGAAGACAAGATGTTTTCTCCGTGAACACTGTGGGAAGGCAAAAAAGACCACCTGGATGCAAGAGTGCCTAAAAACTGAAAGTAAAGCTAAATGCCAAATTTTCAGTTACCTTTAGGACAGTAGCAAGGAGACTTTCACAATACAAATTGTTAGGACTGTTTGCATCTCTGAACAATGAAATACATTGCATATGCACTTGCATGCAGATAACAGAATGTAAATAGAATTAAACATACCCTTTAAAGAAAGCCTTTAAATATTGTAGTTTTAAAAATCTAAAATGGACTGCTGTAATTATCCGGATCACATAAGACATTATTTTCAGTTAGAAAAACATGCTAAATATTTTCCTGAGGTTAATTTTTGCTACCTGATGCATGTTATTTAAAACTTACTTCCCATTAATAAAAATGCACAAGCTATTTAATAATAAATTTTGAAAGAGTAACCTTCAAAATATATTAGTGCACCAACAGCAATCCTATTAAGTGAAGCATCATTTAAAAGTGTCAATGGCTCTTACAACACCGGTTGCAATCCCATACTAATTTAACATTACAGCTTCATTTCTTGTTCTAATCTCATCTAATTTACCCTTCTAATTTCCTTGCTTCTGGATATGCTAGGTTTGCCACCCAATGAGTTTATTTCACTAGTCATTCACTTTTAACTGTAAAACCAAACTATTTGAGGGGAATAATCTCCCTGCAATCCAACACGGGATAAAGAGCTCTTATTTATTGAGCATTTTGTGCCTTGAATTGAAGCATTATTGCAAAGAGTGAGCAATAAACAAAAACACCTCGGGGGCCTGGGAGGAGCAATATAACCAATTACATTTAATTAAATCAAAGGATGGGAGCCCTAGGGTTGAATGAGCTGAAGAACAAATTTGCATTAACACCTAGCAGCCAAACAAGTAGTTCTTGGTTTAGTCTGGAAGTACAATTGTTGCCACCTATTCTCTGCACTGAAGGGGGGCCATTAGCTAAATTCTTAGGAATTGTTTGTCCACTGATGAGGGGCTGCCTTCTCAACATTTCACCTGCTCACACATGAAAATTGCCTGCTAAAATAAACAGCTTCTTCTGAAACCCAGCAAACAAACATCAGTACCTGATTCACAAGTTTGCAATTCTGTCACACCTTTGTCAATAGTCAACAAAGGGAACTCTGCCAGAGCTCACACACCTGAGGGAAGTGGAGACCCTAGGAGACCTATGTGGGTGGGTGAGGGAAGAAGTGGGAAGAATTAATCTGGCTATAATAAATTCTATAAATTGAAACACCCAGGATAATCATTACCTACGGCACTTCAGGAATGGATGCAAACACTGAGCCTTTGGTATAATGAGAAGATAAAGTAATTATCAGTGTAATGCACTACAAGCCTTTCTCTCCACTGTCCAAAGGCAAGAAAGAAAGATCATGGAAGCCTGAGAAGAGCAAGGAATGGAAATTTATAAGCACAACTGTGAAAATTGTAGAGAAATTAGGAGCAATTAAATACAGAAATTTTAAGAGTCCACAACTCTGTGTCTTCCTAACTATGATTCTGTACGGAAAAATAGGAAAGACTACAAATGTTTAATCAGTTATCTACTGCTCTTTTTTTAATGTTTGTTGCACAGTCGTGCTAAAAGACAGCATTTACATGTAAAGAGGGTGATTTTTTTTGACGGTGTCTATGAGGCATTTGGCAGGGTAGCAATGACCAAAATTCTTTTTTCATTATTTTAAAGATACACTTTCAGAGATTTATAAGTATAATAATTTCAAATCATTAGAGATTAAAACTTATTGTCCCATACCCCATCCCAGACACAAAGTATGCCTTAATCTACATCTGCCAAAAGCATAAATTATTTTATCCATTTTAGGTTATACAACAAATAAAAAGGAATGTAATGGTTTCAAAACACTGCTTTAAACCTAACCTAAAAGGCTGAATTATTAAAATAATTTTTTAGGCAATCAGTGATCATTGTGCCTTAAAAGTGCAACAGCCAAGATTCTCATTTTGAAAAATGCTGAACATGCATACATAATATTTTCTTAGCTCTTATTCCTTGAATATTAAGATGGAGAGTACAGTGAACAGTAAATGACTTTTGTAGAGCCCTGCATACTCTGATCTCAGTCTTTTCAGGATGTAAGCTGTTTCCCTCTTGACCTTCATTTTCTTGCTTTGGAAGAAATTAAATTGCAGTCTTACTCTGCAAAGTGACCATGTAAAAATATAATTTTATTCTTACCAGACAAACTTGCTTCCTTTATTTACTCATAGCTATATTTTCCTCTTATAATGACAAATAAAAATATGCTTTAGTGCCCTTTTATGCACTGTTAGACCCCAAAAAGCTAAAGGAGATCTAACAGCATTTTTAATGACAGAAGAAGTTGGCTCATATTTTCATCTTATTAAAGGCAGTAGCATCCAGCTTAAAATAAATGAGAAAACTCTATTTCAGAGCAAACAGCTATTAAACATGTGCTTCCAGACTACACCTACCCCAGTCTTCCGAATTCAGCAATAAACAGTGACGTTTGTGTCAGTTCTTGTGATAATGAGGATACGTGGAGTATGAGATAGATCTGTTAATCTGGAAGAAAGCCACAAACAAACCAAACACGACACTCATGCTAAAGGTGGGCAAAGTTTTCCGTTAGATGAAACAACTGATCCAACTGACAGATTGGTATCAAAAGCCAAAATAAGGCACAGTGTCAGGAAAATTAATCCACAAATGCCAGAGGTTTATGTCCAAAAAGGAGACAGAGGAGTCCTTTTACTTTATTCGAATAAAGGGAGAGGCCATGGGGCATTCCCCTGGGGTCTCTCAAATTTTTGGAGGGCGCAGCCTCCTTTTTATCCTAATTCCCGGCCGCTTGTCCCTTCTCCCTTTCCCCATAGGCTGAGGTACTTGAGAGGTACAGGCTTCCCGGAACGCCTGATACCGGCAGCGATACCTTCCCCCCCCCACCCCCAATGCATAATTTCTTCTTAACTCTTATGGAATTCATAGTGTTCTTTCAGTGCCTCTTTGATCTTCTACTGGAATCCATCCCATTGTTTCCATCGTCTCTCACTGATAGCTACATCTTATCAACTGACCCACAGCTTGTTTGTAAAGACAAGCTCATCATTCCTCTCAATCCCTCCTCTTTTAATTTTTGTTAGTAATTCTCTTTACAAACTTTAGTTATCATTGACCTAATTTCTTGTTCTTGGGTGCTTTTTGGCTTTGCAATTATTTGCAGTGGCATTACTCTCGACTTTTTTTGTAGCCATCTCTGGGTCAGTAGGCACGGCTACTACCTGTATTCTTTTGATCACATGTTGAATGAGTTAAGCAAGGGATAATGCATGGTAAAAAGATTAGAGTTGTTACAACTGTGTGAGAAATGAACTTGTAAAAATTCGTAGAAATCTAAATAAATGTATATAACAATAATGATATAAAATATAAAGTGCAGTATGGCACACAAGCCCTTCCCAGATCTAGCCACGAATTCCCACTCAAAGGATAACGATCCTAGCCGGCGCCCATCAACGAAAAAGAATAGACAGGACAAGGCTCATCAAGCTGACAGGACGAAACTCATCAAGCTGACAGGGACAGGCTCGGTACCTATCAACGGGAGAGAATAGACAGGACACGAAACATCAAGCCAACAAGGAGAGGCTCCGACAAGATACTCATCACCGGACCTGAACACCCCGCCTTGCAGGCTACCGTTGGGGGAAGCCATCAGGTAAACAAAAGGAAAAATCCAGCCGAGATATCCATCGGCTCCAACCCGGATCCAACCATCCCATCCAGATGGCCTGAACCACAATGAAATCAAGAACCACCCAGAACTTCTTTACATATGAGGAGACTCGGTCCGGACGTCCATTTGACTCTATTCTCCAACGCCAGGAAATCAATTCATACGACAATCAAGGACCGTTGATGAATGGTGCCTGCCTGGAATTTGGCCTCAAGGCTAAAAATCCCTATAAAAACCCCGGACAGTTTACCCTCCTTCGTGGATTTGGGAACACCTATACCTTTGGGTATAGACCCCTGTCCACCCAGCGCTGCGCTGTTTGTTTTATTGTGGTTTTTCCTCATTGTTTATTTTTTATAGAAATTGTTTTATAATAAATTGTTTTTATTTAACCCAAATCTGCCTTTGCATTTATAACAACTGGAACAGGTCATAAGGAGGGCAGTTGGGGTCTAACAGTTTAAACTTAAAGTCTAGTCACAAACGCTCTTTTCTACATATGTGCTTCCTGTTCTATTTAGGCAATATATGCCTTTTTCAGAAGAATGAAGCTGCCATGGACTTCCTTCTGTGTCTTAAAATTTTGCTCTATTATGGACTTCACTCAGGGTGCTAACTTACTACTTAGGTTTGACCAGGCTGGCCACTTATGGCCAGTTTTCAGATCTCCGTGGCCCTTTGCAGCCTTAACAATTTCTAAGGATAAAGGTTTTTGCTACTTCTTCTCCTGAGGTTAAAAAATTATTTTCTCACTTCAGACCCAACTTAACTGAAAATATAAAGGTAAAATTATTAAGAGAAACATTCTAGTAGTGTAATAATCTAATTCTTTAACATAATTTTCACTTTCACATTGTCTTCTACACTACCTGTGGCAAGTGAAAGCACAGAAACAGCTTAGCATAAAGAAAGCAATGACAGCATGGATTGGCTCCCAGTGACTGGAGATCTGAGAGTAGGGATGCCTAAACAGACTATTTCAACAGACAGTCTGTGGGTAGGCACTCAGGGCTTCCCCCGATGTCGACGCACCAGCTACTGCTCCAGTCCACTCCTGCGGAGTGTCAGTAGTGGCTTCCCATCTTTCTCCTCCAGTTGAGATGTCTAAATCTCTGGAGTTTTAGAGCTTGACTCGAGTGTGATGTGTCCACCCGTGTTCAGCTGTCTTGACGGCTGTTTCTGTGGTCAGCAACACCTGGAAAGGTCCAGGCCACTTAGCTACTAGTGGTGCTTCTTTCCACTCCTTAAGTAGGACTCAGTCTCTTGGTTTTCACTTGCCCAAAGGGAGGGTCTGTGCCAGCTGAGTTTCCTGTCGAATAAATTTCACAAGAGACAGTATCCAGGCCACAAATTGTTCTAAATATACATCACTTAACTCTACTCCTGCCCCAGGCCGAGAATTACAAGGATAAGGAATTCTAAACATCAGTTCAAAGGGAGATAGTTGAATATCTCTCTTGGGTCTGGCCCTTACTCTTGCTAAAGCTAGTGTCAAGAGCCGCACCCATGGCATATCAGTTTCTATCACCAGCTTCAGAAGATGCTTCTTTATTTCTCCATTCATCTTTTCAACTCGACATGATCTTGTTCAAAAAAAGACTTTAATAACTGACTCTGTAGTTGCGGAAACACCTGGGAACACTTCTGGCTACTCATAACTGACATACTATTACCAAAAGATATTTAAATCTCTTCACTTGGGGCATCTCAGTAAAATCCACTTGGTATCTCTGGAAGGGACCTACAGCCCAAGGCCTTCCCCCCCTGGCAAGTTTCTTTGTAACTTTGTTATTTGTCTTAGCACAAATCAAACAACCATCAACAGCTCGTTTTGCCGGAGCAAAAAGACTCACAGCAGCATACATTTTGAGGAAGGCTTCTGCTATCCCTCGGGAGCCTTGGCAACTCCCCCATGAAGCTGCTTTAGCAACTGCGATGTCAGAACTCTCGGCATCCGCTCACCATCCCTTGCAAACTAACCACCTCCCTTTCCCTCTGCCCCACTCTCCACAACTATCTCAAGGTCCTCTAGTAAAAAAGACAACTTTTCTGGCAAGAGGACAGCTACTGGGAGCAAGGGAAATATTCTAGAAACTTCCGGCAACAATGCAGCTTTATGCTTCTTCATCAACCAGTGTGCTTCTCCTTGCCTCTTTTGAGCACCCTGCCTGGTGCCTTCTAATGTGCATCATTGCTACTTCTTTTGGCAAATTCACCACCTCTAACAGGCGGGAGATTAAATTCTCATGAGCTAACGTCTTTCCTTTGCAGGTTAATAAACTTCTTTTTTCTCACAGTTTCTCAAATGTATCACTTCATATACATATTTAGAATAAGTAAAAACATTTACTGTCTTGTCTCGGTATAATTCACAGGCACTCACAAGAGCATACAGCTCTGCGTCTTCTTTCTGTCACCCTTGAAGATCCATCAATAAACACGTTTTCCCCCTCAGGCCATGGAATGTCTCGCAAATCATTCTTTGCTCTAGTCTGCAGATCTATTACTTGAATGCAGTCATGGAATTTGCCTTGGCTCCCTTCTTCAGGGCCATTCAAACAGGAGGCTGGGTTAAAACTTTCTCTGCTTTTAAATTCTAAATTTTCTTGTTCTAATAAACAAGACTCATTTCTTTATTTTTTAGTAACTAACCACTCTCTATCTCAATTTTTGCATCAAGTCCATCTTAGGCATAGGGAGGTGACTAACAAATTAACTTCCATTAAGGAAACTCTAATATTTATAACATTTTATAACTTTTAACATTTAAAACTTCTATTAAGGAAAGAAACAAAATACTTTCCTTTAAAGTTTTCTCATAACTTCCACAGAGGAATACCCAGGCCTTCCATAGGACACTATTTTTACAAGGTTGCAGTTACAGAATTTGCTTTTAAGGCTACAACAAACCACAGACTGGTGGGGATGTTCCTCACAAGGTATGACTTGCAGCATTGGCTTCATAACTGAAACTTGTCAATTCTGGCTTTTTACAACAAAACATACAAAAAGCAGAGGTGTATGGTCCCCTCCAAACTGGAGCCATTCTGCACAAAACTTCATGTAGACAAATTAATTAAATCTCCAAATTAATTTACTACAATTTTTACAATTCTTTCAGAGAAAGATGTGTTCAAACTTCTGAGCCCATAGAAGAAACTACAATTCTCACAACTCTTTTGAACGATTAAAAAATTCTTTAGACAATTTTCCCCCTCGGGGATAAAAATTAAGGTGAATCAAGAGGTCTTTGTTTTTACTAAGACACACACTTCTCCTCGATCCAGATCCACTTTAAAAGTTGACAACGGCTCTAGGTTGGTGGATATAATGAGAGCTTTTGACACTCTTAACAATCCATTTCTCTTATCTTCTGGACTTTCTCGGCAGTCCAGTTGTTTTTGGCTTTTTTGCAGACATTGCCGTTTTCACTGATCCTTTCCCAACCGCTGTTTGGCTTGGGTCTCTCCTGCTGGGGAGAGAAAGCTTCTGCCACTTCCTTGTGCCCGATCCCGTCCCCTCTGTCCCGGGGGACCCCTTGGACCTTGCGGTTTTTCCTTCTTTGGCCTGAAAAAGGCTATCACCTTCGCCTTTCTTCTTTGTGCTCACTCTATTTACCACACACCGAATACCAGAGCCAGTCCCTGTCCTGCCACATTGTCCAAACAGCTCCTCCCCGCTCCAGTGCTCCTGGCGGGCACGGCCGGCAGCACTACAGGCAGCCAGGGCGTCCCGCAGCCTCAAAGGGCCGGCAGCTGCTGCTGCCCCTGCCCGGGGCCGGTGGGGTCAGGCACTGCCCAGTGCTGAGTCCCAGCAGCTTCACAGGCCCCCAGCCTGTGCTCCTGGTCCCGCACCTCCTCTCCTGGTCCCTGCTTCAACCATATCTCTCCACACTCCGCATTAACCAATTCTGTTCCAGCACACCAACACAATCCATCCATCCCCTGCTGTCAAAGACTCTTTCTTGACTCCCCTTATTGCCCCCTCCCCACCCCGGGCGTGGATTCTCGAGATCCCTTCTAGTTCCAGGCGTTGATATGATATGCTGCTCCCTTCCCTCTACACCACTGTTATTTTCAGGTGAAGCTGTAGGAATAGCATTTCCCTGATCCCTTCTAGTTCTGGAAGGTGAGGATACAGGGACTTGCAGCTGGACTTAGGTCAGCTGGTAACACCGGAACACCGGAGGACAAGACGGGGGAAGGTGCTGAAAAACATTTTAATCTTCACTGTTTTCTTCTTCCCCCCCTCCCCCCTTTTTCCTCTTCTTTTTTTTCTTAACACATAGATTTCTCTTGTTGTTTGTTTAAACCATATCAATCCACATTCCCTTTTAATCAATTTTTTCCAATTCTCCTCTAGATACCTTCACAGAACTCAACACAAATGAATTCTGTTTTCTAAGGTGGCCATATAAGTCCATTTGGCAACTTATACTCTGGCCATACATAGTAACAATATTTTACCATCATCTCTATAGTTACCTCTGTGTGAATGCATAATCTGTCCCAAGATCTTAGCATTCTCCCCAAGGGACTCTCCGGGGCTATTATGGGATCGTCATCCCTTTTGCCGAGACCCCTTCCCGGCTGTACCCTTGCAACTCTCCATGGGTGCTCTGTTTAGCCTGTGCTACCCTCCCTGGGTGCCCTCCCAGGCTTCCTCCCTGAAGATCCCATTTTACTCACCGGTGAGATTTTCAGTGGTCCTTTCCTGTGGACTCTTCACGGACCCCCCTGGTCCGCCACTCGTCTGTCTCCTGGACAGTTTCGGGAACCCAATCGATCGCCCAGTGCTGGCGGCCACCAAGGGGAGCTGATCACCGAAACTGGGTGAGGCGCGCCTTCAGCTCCACTCGCTGCCCACCGCCCCGGACGGTGGAAATATCCCGGACCGAGCCCCCAGAAATTGTCAGGAAAATTAATCCACAAACGCCAGAGGTTTATGTCCAAAAAGGAGACAGAGGAGTCCTTTTACTTTATTCGAATAAAGGGAGAGGCCATGGGGCATTCCCCTGGGGTCTCTCAAATTTTTGGAGGGCGCAGCCTCCTTTTTATCCTAATTCCCGGCCGCTTGTCCCTTCTCCCTTTCCCCATAGGCTGAGGTACTTGAGAGGTACAGGCTTCCCGGAACGCCTGATACCGGCGGCGATACCTTCCCCCCCCCCACCCCCAATGCATAATTCCTTCTTAACTTTTATGGAATTCATAGTGTTCTTTCAGTGCCTCTTTGATCTTCTACTGGAATCCATCCCATTGTTTCCGTCGTCTCTCACTGATAGCTACATCTTATCAACTGACCCACAGCTTGTTTGTAAAGACAAGCTCATCATTCCTCTCAACAGCAATGAGTGTAGATGATCATGTACTGGGAGTGACATAAGAGATGGAACAGGGCTACCTCCTTTAAGCAGCAACAAGCTGACACATCAGCATAGCATGTGGTGGTATAATATCAACAAGTGTCTAGCTCACAATTTACAAACACCTTAACTTAGACATGTTTCTCAACAGATCAGACAAAATACTCTCAAAGTTGAATTTGTGTAGCGAAGCATTAGTATGTTCTGGAGGTTAGTTTCCTATTTTGTTTTAGAATGTGTTTAGCCAAGGTATTTTAAACCATGCCAAGACACAAGACTCCGGTTTCACATGTATAGTCCTTACCTGCCTTAATCCGCATTAATTATAAAAAGAAACCCAAACAACAATATTTCTTACTATATACATATACTTTATGGATAAACTGCTCTGAACATCACTGCTTTCCTCTTCTTTGGGTAACTACAGACCTGATACAAACTTCCTAACTCTTGGGCGTGATCCCTGCAAAGAGGGTAAGGGGAGATAGACTAAGATTTATTGTAGCAGGAAGAGGGTAGAGGCAGTGGGGTAATGGTAGCAGGAGCCCTTGAAAAAATTCCTTTAGCTTACATTCTACTTACACCTTCCAGTATGTTTATAAAGAAAAAGACAATGCTGCATGTGCATGAAAGTAGCTGTATTTCTGCTGGGGTTTTTTAAAGCTCATGGATGGCATGTCAATCAAAATGAATACAGCTAGGTTTGAGGTGTGACATTTAGGAAAAAAAACCCTATGCTAGAGAATTCTTTATGCCAGCTTTACTTATGAATGAAATCACACAATGGCAAGAACCTGTGAAATTACCAGCTATTTCAGTACGTTCAGAAGTTTGACACTGAGCCTACTGCATCCCATCCACTATTGCAGTATTGAACCCTAGGATTTACCTACAAACAGAAAGCACTATTCTGGAACTAAGTCTCCATACAGACCGCAAGTACATATTTTTTTAATTACTATATTACACTATTTATGAACAGCTCAGCTGTCTTGCTCATCTAAGAAACTTTCTCATACATGAGGTAAGTAGGATTCCCTTTATACTGAAGGAATGAAAGTAGAATAGCAAAGCAGACAGAAGTGCAGTAAAAACAGTGTGGTAAAATATTGCAGGCATAAGAAATGGTGGAACTAAGGAAGAGTGATACATGGTTTACATGAAAAAATTAGAAAATATCGTAACTATGACACATCTGTCATAACAATTCACCTCCAGCACTTCTCTGCCATTTGAAGCACAAAACAAGAAGTCCTCGCAGTGGTCGATCTGATGATGAAGTAGCAATGTGAATTTACAGCGCTGAGGAAATACATACCAGCCACCTTTCTAAATACGTACTTTCTCACAAGATCTAAATGCAACCACACTGTGAGAGAACATTCCAGATGCACAGGAAATTAATGTTTCTGCTGATGAACAGTACACTTCAATCTGCACCCTGAATCCCTACATACCAGAGACCTGCTGCTTGCAGCACAATTAAGGTTTTACACTAGTCCAGACAGAAGGCTGAGAGAGATGATGCCAAGGCTGTTTCCAAACAATTGCTAATTACTCTTTAAAACCTGTTTGGAAAGATATCTTCTCTGAAAAAAATACATGTTAAATTTTAAATATGCTCTTGAAAGGAAGACTAGTTTTACAATTTCAAATGCTAACACCATTCCTCTTCTTTGAAAATATACTTCTTGTTTAGTTTACTTCCATTCCTTAAAAATATTTTTTTCTCAAAAGTATCCAATATTAGTGGAACATTTTTTATTTTGTTTTTGAGGTCAACATGCTTTTCATTTGCAGTGATATTTTTTGGTTTTTCTGTCTCAATTTCATCCATTCTATACTATTTTCAAATCTATTGTCCTCAACTGTTCTCAAGAAACAATTATTTCAATTTGAATTAATTATCTCTTTTTTGATATGCTTCTGTTTACCCAGTAGAAAATTGAAATGTGCTTCCTAATTACATATCTGCTTCATCATTTTAATTAATTTGTAAATTAATTAATCTCAGCATTCTTTCAAGCAGATTCATAGCAATCACATAAGTAACACAGGTATTTTACACAAAGTAGGAGACAATGACCAGAAATTTTACTCTGCAAAATATAGTTGTAGTGTATGAGTAAAATTTTCTGCTGCAAACTACTCCATATCAACTGTCTACAACTGCATGCTTGACACTGTACTCTTGATATGTTTAAATTAGGAAAAAGAAAATGAAACAGTTAAATTTCAAAGCAATATACAGATCTTACATGTATATTGTTTTTTGTATCTTTACAAATGGTAAAAGATAGTAAATAATGACAAATTAAACCAAAGCACTTTAATTCAAAATAACCAAAAAACATTGGTTTAAAAAGATGTTAAGTAACCCTGCAGGATACGTGCAGGATTTGAAACAAGTCCAAACAATGTCCAGCTTAATACTAGGAACTTATAAAATGAGCTATCAGGGCCTATTAGTGCATTGTAATGGCTTAGCTACTTGAAGAAGTGACCCCAAAATCTCTATTCTGACCCGACTTTCAGAAATGGGGCAGAAGATTGACCTTCACACAATATAATCAGCAAAGGATCTAAAAAATTTATCTCTCTGTTATGTGAAACCACAGTTTTATTTACTCAGGCATGTTCACTTTGGAGTTAAGGTCCACTCAAGCATCATTTCAGGGTTAAAGGTTATAGTATAAAGCCATTATGTTTTCAAGCAGAGTAGCATGCTACCATTTGTTTTGCAGTAATATCACAATCAGACATTACCTTTTTAGCTTGGCCCAGCGGTGAGTTTAAGACCCTGGTGCATACATTGTAAAATAGACTGGTACTTTCTAAAAGTCGTTGAAGCAGCATTTGCTAAATTTTAGATTGGTGAATATTTTGTCTATGCTCTCATATATAGACAAACAGCCATACAGAAAGGTTTATGATCTATGATCCTGTAGAAGGTCTGTTTATATAATAATTGATTATGCATTAAATATATAATCAATGTACAGAAAAAAAAATCAGTAATTGCATTAGTTTCACAATGGGGTCAATGTCTTTGTCTCAGAAAAACTGAATAAAAGTAACTGCAAAAGTAGGTACAAGGATAAAAAGGATTTCTAAAGCTCTCATTCAACACGTTTAGATTTTTTTCCTATTGTTTACCAGTTCCTAATATTCACTACATACCTTTTCCAAACTGTGCTGATTTTAGCTAAGGCAGAATTAAATTTCTTTGGCTGGTATGGGGCTATATTTTGAATTTATGCTGAAGACAGGATTGGTAATATAGAGATGTTTTTGTTATTGATGAGCAGGGCTTAGACAGAGCCAAGACTTTTTCTGCCTTTTGCACTGCCACACTGACAAGGGGATGGGGGCGGTGTATGTGAAGTAGGGACGAGACATAGCTGGGACAGGTAAACCAAATAGAGATATTTGGGTCAAAAGGGACCAAAGTGATATTCCATATTTGACCAGAGGGATAGTCCAGACCATATGACATCATGCTCAGTGTATAAATTGTGAGGAAGAAGGAGGATGAGTGGGGACATTCCAAGTGATGGTCCAGTTCATCATTATGTGTTATCAGGCCCTGAAGATGGCTGAACACCTGCCTGCCCATAGGAAGCCATGAAATTCTTTGTTTTGCTTCTGTATTCCCTATAAAAAACTGGTTTTATCCCACAAACAAAGAATGTTTCTTGGTCAGGAGCTTACTAAATTAAGCGTTTGTGCAACAATAAAGCCTAAGTTTGATAAGTAGGAAGCGGTGTCTATAAGATTATTCACAACAACAAACTGAAAGTTTCTTAAATTGACAACAAATGCCACAATCTTGATTTTAAGATATTCTTTGGACTCATGTGGTGATACTGAAATTTACCTCCAACTGCTAGATTATGCAATTTTATCACCATACACTACTGTCTATATAACACTGTAACAGAATTATGAATCATAGGATGGCTCAGAGTGTAAAGGTTAGACATACAAATGAAGATATGGAGTACTTTCAGAAATAGGATTGTTTCTGAGTACATGTTCTAGAAAAGCATACCAGTTATTTCAGCAAGTGTTACTTCTCCATACAAAGGATTCTTGGGTTTGTGATCTGAAGTCTGAGCATAAAATTATTATAGTACAAATTTGAATACAGAATTACAGCATGCATTTCCATTAAAGTAATATCGAGTTGCCAAATCTTGGAGATTACAAAATTAGTTAGGGAATGCTGGTACACCCTTAGCACAGCTGTGTTGCCTGTTTGCCTTAGGAAGCAACATGTGACTAAACACTTTCACATAAGATACTTCACCAAGGACTGCCACCTCCTCCTAGTTCACAGAACCAAAGGCAAGTCTTCATTTAGTGATAAAATAACCAATACTCACACTTCAGTTAAATACAGATCCTTCTCTTACTTTCTGAATCTACCTTTTAATAGAGCAAGCTTCTCTGGCTTTTGGCTAGACAGCTATTCATTGTCTGCTTTTCAGTATCTTTATTTGAAAAAGAGCCAACCATTCACCCTTAAGAGAACAATTCCTCCACCTCACAGTCTTTGCTGATTATGTTTCTTGCAGCATGTGGTGATGACCTGGGGATAGACAGAATTCAGAACGAGGCCACCTTTAGATGAAGCCCTGAAGCAACAAAATAGGAAAAACATCCACTAAGTCTTAAGAGTCTAAAGTACCTAGAACCTTGTTGTTTTTTTTTTTTAATTTTACATTTCTGCTTTTGCTGTTGAAATCATCACTTCAGCCATGATTTCTTTCAGCAGATCAGATCTTAACCTTTCAGATAAATAACACACAATCCAGCCATCACTGAGAACCTTCTGGTGGGTGGAGGATGAAATTGCTCTCCAAGCAACCGCACAAACCATGAAATTTCCATTTGCACAGGCAACTCTAAAATAACGGTGCATTTTGTAAAGCCAAGGCCTTAAAATTAAAACATATTTCTATGAATATTTTTAAACATTAAAAATCCCATCATCTGGATTATCAGCTCCTCCAGAAGTTGTTACCAGGACTGTGACTTTCAGATTACTTTAGCTTCTTCATGATTACACAAATTAAGTAAATTAAAACTTTGCAGCAGTCTACAAAGAGCAGCAGTTAAAAAGAATGAAATACGTATTTCACCTAAGCAGGCACAGGAAAGGATCAGAGAGATCTCTGGAAATACACTTCTTTTGCTGGCCCCATGGGAAACATTTTCTGAGGCTTCCATGATTTCTCTCCAGGCCCTTTGAAGCTGAGATAGCATAGCCTCTTTTCCACCTCTTACTTCTAGTCTCAGTCCAGTTAATATCAGAACACACTGATCTTATTCATAGTGATTTCATACAGGCTCCTCTCTGCCCAATCTGTTTGTCTCTTGGAAAAAAACTAATCAAATATGTCTTTACTTCCAATTCTCCTTCCTACCCAGCCACTACTCTTCCACTCATTCTTCTCCCCTGCATTCTCCTTGTCTTCTGACACTTTCTTATCAGTCTCAGTGTTATACCCACTCCCTACTGCAGTCGTTTCCTCTTAGCATCAGAAAGCAACACGGATCTTTCCCTAATACCTCAGCTATGAAGTTTTTTGGTAGGAAAAAAAAATAGTTTAAAGGCAGAACCTGCCACTGTCCTTCAAATTGCTTCATATACAGATGAACTATACAAATACACGCATACAGCCTATGAAATATGTATCTATAAAATACAAAATATATTACATTAAAGCAGTTATATATACATAACACCTTAAGTGTATGACTTAAATATTCTTTTTTTTAATTGTACTTTTGGAGTATCGAGTAATAAATGTGTTTCATTAACTACTTTATGCAACATTCAAATTGCCAATTCAAAAAGAGGAGGAAGACTAAAATTTGCTGCTCATTTCTATGCCAAGTTTCAATTATCACACTCCTTATTATTCAGCACAGAAAACATTTCAATAGTTACTAGATTCTCACCTCATTCAAATTAAAATAATTTGGGGGAATTTTTTTTAATCAATTTTAAAAGGAAGACAATGTTTCTGATTCATTTGACAAGCCATGGTGAAGACAATGAGATTCTTTATATTACTAAGGCAAGTCAAATTTGACTTGTACTAAAAACAATTGAAAAAATATGACAGTAATTCAAAAGCTGACAATGCTTTCAAACATTTGGGGAAAGATGGCACATTGCAGTTCTACAGCATCTTACAATAATTATGTCACCAATAAGATCCTATTTCAGTCAGGGTCAAAGTAAACTGACAGGTAAAATAAATCTCTGACAATATGTTACTAAAAAACACTCTTAAAAAAACAGATTTTCTTCACCATATATATATATAATGTGAACATATACAATTATGTGTAATACCGTTAGGTACTTATGTACATACACACATTAAAGAAGTCCATGTCAATTAGACTGATTTACTTAAAAATCATGGGCTAATCTCTTCCAGGCACATTTGTAATTGTGGAATAAGAAACATTTTGCAGTTACAGATCAAATCCCTATATTTAAATGTTTTGATTTGTAAAAGTATCTAACAGGAATAACAAGGCCAGGCCAAGGCCAAGGCAAGGTTCAGCACCTGGGGTAGGGCAAACCCAGGCACAAATACAAGCAGAGCAGAGAACTAAGAACAGTCCTGCTGAGAAGGGCTGAGGGTGCTGGTAGATGAGAGGTTGGACATGAACCAGCCATGTGCACTCACAGCCCAGAAAGCCAAACATGTCCTGGGCTGCATCCAGAGCAGTGCGGGCAGCAGGGCCAGGGAGGGGACTCTGCCCCTCTGCTCTGCTGAGACGCCACCTGGAACCCTGCATCCAGCTCTGGGGGCCCAGCACAGGAAGGACATGGACCAGTTGGAGAGAGCCCAGGGAAGGACCACAAAGATGATCAGAGGGCTGAAGCACCTCTCCTATGAAGACAGGCTGAGAGTTTGGGTTGGTCAGCCTGGAGAAGAGAAGGCTCCTTATGGAAGCCTTCTAATATTTAAAGGGAGCTACAAGAGAGCTGGAGAAGGACTTTTGACAAAGACATGTAGTGATAGAACAAGGAGTAATGGATTTAAACTGACAGAGGGCAGGTTTAGAATAGATACTAGGAAAAAACATTTTATTGTGAGGGGGGTGAGACACTGGCAGAGGTTGCCCAGGGAAGTTGTGGATGCCCCATCCCTGAAGTCTTCAAGGCCAGGCTGGATGAGACCCTGAGAAACCTGGTCTGGTGCAAAGTGTCCCTGCTCATGGCTGGGGGGTTGATACTGGATGGTCTTTAAGATCCCTTCCAACTCAAACCATTCTATGATAATGAAATGACTCATCATTTCCAGCTCTCTGCCTACTTCTTTTTGACAGTTCACATCCAACTATTACAACAAAGCTCTTTAAATGCCAAACATAGAAAAATCTGTTTATTCTAAAAAAGAAAAAAAATGCTAAGAAACAATTTATATATGAAAACACAGAATACTCATTAATTATTCTCACTCATCAGCAGTTAATCTGATCCTAGATAACCCTTCCAGAATTAATTGGCACCATAACTCTCCTTTCTGTTAGGCTCACTTACCCCAACAAACCACAAAATGTGTACATGTGTACTTTAATTCAAAATATTTACCATATCATTTTCTGAGGAGCACATAAAGAGAAATCTCAAAAGGAAACACTACAGTAATTATGAGGAAATACATTTTTGAAATAATGACAATCACAACAACTTAAAGCACTTAGATTACCTCTACCAATTTTTATTTGTCTGAAATTATCTATATTGTTGTGCTGTACCTACTGTCTACAAAAGCAAATATTTGAAAATCTATATTATATATGTTGATTGCTATCATAATTACTTCTGCTTGCCAATGGAAAGTGTGAGGTGTTGTAACTTCTGGAGATTAACATGGGAGATATGCAACTAGCTCCTGCACTATGCAAACATTTACATTGTAAAGCATTTATCAGTTACAACAAAGATTGCAGTAAATTAAGTACCTGCTAAGTAGTAGATCTTGAAAATATATTCAATACCTCTATTATAATTTATAGTTTTTTCAATGCTAGGTATGACAGCATGTTTCTAACTTTAGAATAGGAAAATTCAGTGGGAATTGGAAGGATAAATACTTCTTTATCAACAGGCGCTTTCAAAACAAGGAAAATAGTTCTACCAGAATTTTATCTGAGCAAAAAATTAGAAGGCATTATTTGGAGGGCTTCCAAAAGCTGTCCATCTCTACTTTGATTCATATGATTCGATTGTCTTAGTGGATACATGTTTGGTTTTATTTCTTTGAATTATGTATATTCAAAGACAATATTATATTGTCCATTAAAAAAATACAGAGATCTTCATTTTTAAATGCCAGACCTCTATGATGATTTTATGCATGTGTATCTTCAACATTTTGTGGGTTCTACTGCATTTCTGAGTAGCTTAAAAAGGCAGCTTAAAACCATTGTAAACTATTGCTTTTTGCTACTGCTACCATTTACATGTAATTACTTTTAAGTCAAGGCTTACAAAGCTGTTCACATTTTAATGCTCAACTTTATGGCAAGTAAAAAGTCTGCTTCTTCATGAGAAGAGTTACAAAATTCCTCAGGAATGCGCCTACGTACATCAAAGAATAATTACATTTCTGCATGCATTCATTTTTAAACATTAATAGTTCTTTAACTTGATAGCTATATGTCAGAGTTTCTTTAGGAAAAACATTAAAAACTGTGTTTTATGAAATTTAAACACAGCTCAAGAAAGTGACAAATGTCCTATCAAAAAAAAAAAAGAAAAAAAAAATTGAATGTAAACTTCAGTTTGCACCAAAGACTTTTGAATTTTCAGCCTTTTTCAAATATTACTATTAATCTAAAATCAGATGCAACAAATGCAGTCCTTGCTATTAATCAACATAATTCTCTGCCCTGGTAGGAGTTATTTTACATAAATAGTTGACTTTTGGTTTTAGCACTTTCTCACAGGTGTGCATTTGAAAGCAATGCCTGCTAATCTCAGCTAGCAAAGGGAGAAACAGTCGATAAATACTGACAGTTCACTGCTGTTTAATAAGTAACTGCACTAGTCCAATCAAAACCAGCCAAAATCCACCTACATAAATATATTTCCTGAGACAATCTAAGATTAAGAATCTTCCTCTGTTACTTTAACCTAGGAAATAATCATAAAATGGACTGAGATTCACCTGTCAGTAAGTAAGCTTCTCCCACAGGAGCTGTGCAGCTGCACATCCCTTTCTCATAGGGAATTTATCTTGGTTAGTTTTCCACAGAAAATATAATGCATGATTTTAAAAGCAGATTATGGTTGTGGACAAAATTATCAAATTAATTCTTACTAGTAATAAAACCCCCTCTGTTTATCTGGCTAAGCTTATTTTTAGCAGTCTTTAACCACACAAACAAAAGGAATTAATATTTTCTACCCTGGGAATGTCCAATTAAATTGTAAGTAGACCTACAAATTGCTTCAAATTGCTACAATTTAAAAATGAGAACCAAAATACAGCAAAAATAAGGACCCCATATACAAGATGCTTTGTCCTATTATATTTTATTATGAAGACATTTCAGTATTTTTAGCCTGACAGAATTTATACTAAGGTGCTGATTTGTAAAATGGCTTAAGACTGTACAATGTTTTATCTATGTGAATGGGTAAATTTTATGGAATGAGCTTATAGTGAGGTAGGCTGCTGAGTTCACATTCTAAATTCATACTTACAGGCAGATTGCAGTGGGGATTTTTCCTGACACACTGTTATGAGGGATTACCCAATACATTTAGTAATATTGTTTCCTGCCTTACTGTGCAAAAGGACCTCCAGTAAGTGAGAAGACAAAAGCTCTGAGCCCATTCTCTTTGCTAACTCAGGTGTGCTGACTGCCCCTTCTTTCTTGAAACTACCTTGTGAGTGTTACAACCATTAGACTCATGCCTGCAACAACATCAATTCTACATAAAATCTGCAGCTATCTCAGAGAAGGTTAAACAAACCAAAAAAATGTTACACCTTCTATTCTTTTTGACACACAGATGAAGCATCTAAATAAAGGAAAGGATTTAAGATTGTGAATGCATCAAGTTAGGAACTTGTAACTGAACTTGTAACTGAAATTACAAAGAGAGGGAGTGTTAATGACACACAAGTCTCAGAGTGTCAGCTGTAGTGAATTCCAGGCCATGCTACTACATCTGTAGAAAGGCCTCCTTACCTGAGAAGGACTACATTTTATTGTCAGAGCATCTAAAGTTCAGTTTCAGCAATGCCCAAGACTCTTTCTTGACACAGCTCTAAGCCCTTCAATTTTGACACCCCAAATGGGTGGCATTTAAAATGAGAATGCACTCCTGAAAATACAACACTGCAAATATAACAAAGATCTTGCAATAAACCTGTATGTGGGAAAGGTTAGAAGTCAAGTGGTTCTCTGCATACCACCACAGTAAGATGGCTTGGTTCTGCCTCCCACTTCTAACCGTGAACAGGCTCTGTAACATAGAGACTTATGAGATTTCCTACCTCTAAAATGCATCTAATATTTGTTTCACAAATGTGATATTGTATGGATTCATTAAAAATAAGAAGAGTGCTTTGGGGACTACAGTATTAACTTCTGAGCAGATATAAACCACACATTTAAACATGACAACAAATACTACCTTAAAATATGGGAATTTGCCTTAGTAAAAATTAATTGGCAAAAAAAAAAACCCTCACATAGTGAAACACATCTTCAACCAGTACTAGCATAGATGAGAAGAAAGTAAACTTGACTCACAAAGCACAGGTCACAGTTTTACAAAAATACAATAGACAAGGAGTTGGTGTTAAAAGGTATAATGGGCTCAAATTTCTTTATTTTTAGTCCTGAATATTACTACATAATTCTATTTCTCTGGTGCAAGAGGCTCAAACACATTTGAGTATTCCCAAATTACCAAAAAGGCCCCAAACAAAATAGTAATTCTAAAAAAACCCAAACCTTGCATTATTTTACTTTCTCTCATACTTATTAAAAGTAGGGAGATGGGAAATAAAGGGTATTAGGTAGATGACTTTTACAATCCTAGATCACCAAACAAGTCACAAAACCAGCTCAGAGTAGCTGCAGTTCTCCTTCAGGACACCAAAGAACTACAAGATAGAACTATGCATAGAAGCTTAGATAGGATACGTCTGTAGTATAAATTATTAAAATAACAGCTTTCAGAAAATGAATGAAATTGTAAGGCAGAGAATCATCAGGTGACTTTCGGTGCATAAGACAATTATGCATTCTATAATTAAGTATAATATTTCATTCAATTCAAACTCTCCCTCATTTTTACATAATTAAAAATTTGAAATAGATTCATGTTTTCCATTCTTTTGTTGCATATTCCATGATAAAGTATAACAATAAAAAATAAATTACAGATTTTAATTTTAAAACCATTCACCAGAGGAACAAGATAAGAGGCTTGTTTATAGGGAATAAGCAGTAGATGTCTCAAATCAAAACTTCAGAAAGTCTTTTGACAATTTCATAAGAAACAGTCTAAGTAAAATTTGGTTAAGATGAGTGAAGAAAACTGACTGTGAAGAATAATGGGAATAATTCTCAGTGGTTTGCTGTAAAAACAGGTGAATTTAACAGGTAATTTAAAGACTGTCCTTGCTACCTCCACACTCCAGCCGCTGATGAGACCATAATACAGTACAGAGAAATGCCCCCATCCAATGTGCACATCAGAAACCACCATGTGGTGGTGTAAAACAGAAGGAGATACTCAGGATGTGAAAAGCAGCACTGAAAGCATGGCTAGAACATGGCAAGTGAAAGGAATTGTGAGAACAAAAAGAACTATTACAAAGAAACATTCAAGTTCCACACAAATGGCACCAACCCAGTGCACATAAAACTCATTTTAAACTATTTATTTCAATTATGCTCAAATTTGAAATATTTTTAGAAAAAACACTAAAATATATTAAAAGACTAAGCTGAATTAGTAATGCAGCGTATCTTAAAGGGATGCTTACTACTGTTACCCTGCCCTATCCCAATTAAAGAGGTGACTAAGATAAGTTAGCTAAAGCAAAAGTAAAATACATTAAATTAATTAAAATCATTCATACTCTTCTCCTTCTACAAATGTAATTCAAGGTGTTATACTGTATCTTCAAAATTTTAATTAGTGCAAATCAAAAGATCAAATTTCTCATGGTAATCCATTTAGAATACTTTCAAAAATACTTCACATTGTAGATTAATACAAGTAGTACATGTAGAAACCTACTAATGCCAACTACTTTTTAAAGATTAAGACAACAGATGATGCCAAAGCATAGCTAATTAGAGTGCCAAGGTATAAAACACTGCTCAGCAACACAGAAAAGTAACTGCAGTTGCTCTGAGAGATTCACATATTTTTACCAAAAGGTTCTCATTGGAATAACCTGAACAGGAGAACCAGTTCCTACAAAAACTTCAATCTGACCCAGGAAGAAAGAGAGTAGTCAGGAGGGCTCAACTGGGCTTCTTCACCTCCCACTTCTCTAAGGTGAAAGTAGAGGCACAAAGATAATGTTTGGAATACATAGTAGGAAAAAAGTAAAGGAAAGGGATCCCTGACCAGTTATGACTTCTTTTTTCACACACAGGTTCTTGATAAACAGAAAATTTAAGTGAGCGGGGAAAAGCTGAATATTTCAGGACAGTACTTAAAACAGACAAAATCACTGATGTTCTATCAGAGAACAGTTTCATAAAAACAATTCTGGTAGCCAGAGTAATTTAAAAGGTGCTTGCTTCTCACCATATACTTATTTTCTGCTCCATTCCATATGCCTTATGTCGGTTATGTCAACATGACTGCTTGGGATGATGCTGTAAACTGAATCATTGAAGTGAATCGGATGAAGGAGGGAGGGAGGAAACAGCTGGTTTTTTCTTAACCCTGATCATGAAATGTTTTATTTAAAAGGAAGCTGCATAGTGAATAGTAAATTGTAGGTATCATAAATACAACATTTCATTCAAAACGACACGTATCGTTGCTATTCAAACACTCTTCCAGACAATTTATTTTTTGTTGAAGACTTCCAAGGGGCTCTGAGGTTCTGACATGGTAAGTAATTTCAAACTGTCACACCAGAGGAATAACAGAAGGCTCAGAGGACAACGGATGGCAGTTTCTTCAGGTGAGAACACTGACTGAAGCAGAAAAGGAAGGAAGCATATTCCAGCTGGCAAGCTTTTCACCACTGATAACCAGATGTCTACTCAAAAACAAGGTGGGAAACTCCCACAGTAGCACCTGAAAACTGCACTCTGCTCCCTGGCTGATTCCAGGTAGCATTCCATGAAATACAGGAGCGCCTCTGCTGCCATAAAGGATGTCATCTGGTGATTGTCCCCAGGTAACTTTATAGTGTCTGTCCTTCCAAGCATGAGCATTCAGTAACTGCCATCATCTGTCCATTGGAGAGCGCAGATATCTGAGGCACAGAGTGAGAGCTCTGGAGAAACAAGTAGCTCTCTAAACCCATTCTCATGTACTACCAGAAAGAAGATATCCTTCTTGCTTTAGTTATTTGAGAGAACAGAGAAAATAAAAGGTTCTTTGTTTTAAACTATATTTTAATATATTTTTCTTAAATAGATTTTAAAGAATGTTGCATAATTACCAGTTTTAAGTACCATTTTAAAATCAATATTTAAAAAAGTGAAAACTAAACAGAGAAAAAGAATTTGTTTCCTTCTTGATTTGTGTTTCAAAAAAACCTTGCTGTGAACTTGAAATTTAAGAAAAAAATCCTTCTCTTATGTTATTTTCATGAAAACTATAATATGAAGGGCAAAAATATTCTTCAATTTAGCTAGCTTATTTATTTTGGAAACTTAGAAAACCATCCACAAACAACAATTTTTTCCAAAACAACTTGCTGTAGACTAGAATTTCTAAATGTTAAATTAGCATAAACAAAAACAGTTCTAAAGATATTGAGTAAATGTTTTGTAAGAGTAGCTATATCCAGACACTAAGTTTTCATGAAACTATGGAAGATTTTCCACCACTTAAACTATTCAAATAAAAAGTCAAGAAACAAGTATATAATTCAACTTTTCCTGGATTTCACATAGATTAGCTGTTTTCCTCTATACACAAAGACAACAGAATTTAACACTTTCCTGTTTACATCTATCCCAAATGAAAAGCTTAAGTGTTTACAGAATCTACTTGCCTACAAGAACAACAATTTTGGATTGTGTGCATGGGCAGCTCTGTAACTGTAGCACCCTCTGCTGCTCTTTTAGTTCCAAAACATACAATTGTACACTCAGCCAAGTAGAAAGTAAAATGAGTATGTGTCAAATGTGTTTCTTGAAAACGAAATTATTAACTAATGCTATATGCAGTTTACAGGAAAATGTTTTGCTATTACATACAGTATATTTTCAACTTTATACTACCTGAGCATTCTGGAATATCTTATTCCTGTGATAACATCGGACAAAAACATACTAGATGAAAATTCAAAAATATGCTGTATTTCACTTACTAAAAATTTTCCTTTACACAGCCTGTAGATTGCTTAGACTGGGGGCAAATAGTAGAGGTTGATATTTTGGCCCTGATCATTTCACTTCATTTAAACGTTTACATAATCTGCAATGATTACTTCCAGGATAGAGTCATATAAGCACTTCATTTATAACTGGCTTCTCCCACTTGGAAAGGCAAGAGGAGATACCCTCAAAAGCTCATCCTTGCAGAATTTTCCTTATTTTTTGGAAGATTTCTTCTGCCAGGATGAACACGGCATGTGCTTCCGAGGGCCAGCTGATCCTCTCCCTCAATGCCACCACTGAACCTTCTGCCTGGGATCCGCCAGTTCTTTTAAAGGACTGTCTCAGGACTAGAGATGGTGTCAGGCTGTACCCTCTTTTTAACAGATGGCATGTTGTTGTCTGAAACGAACAGACTGATCCTTTCCTTCATTCCAGTCCTCTTTTCCCTGCCTCCTGTTTATGCATAGAATTAAAGCTGAATTAAGTGCATTTAGCACTTCATCCTGTCTGTGTGGAGGACTCATTTAGAGTTTTCATGTGGAAACCTCTCTCCCACAAAGCATGAGCAGAGAGAAAAAAAACCCACATATTTTCCTAAGTAAGTGAAAACCCGTTGCCACTTGTAATGTGAATTTTCATTCACAGTGGCAATCCTACAGTGCAAGTGCATCTTCAGAAATCTTTTAGAAAAAGGCAGAATACAAGTGTAAGTATACAAATAGAAAGTTTAAACTAGCCATTGTGCAGAGGGAATGTTCAGAGTTAACAGTTGGGATCCTGCAATACACCATTGACAGCTGCTGCAGTTGGCTCCGCTTTTATTCGGAAGTCTTTCTGGTGTAAGGCAGCACTTCTGGAAGCAGTCACAAGTATTCCTCAAAAGATGCTTATTGATATTTTATATAATGCTGCCAGCTAGTGGCACATCTTGTACTGAGTTGATACCTACTGGGAGTATAGAGACAGTGGTATTAACTGCAGTCTGATCTACCACTTTTCTTTTGATGGTATACGGTGGTGTGGCTGTCAAAGACCATAAGCACAGAGATCAACATGGGAAACAAAAAAGACCATAGAAACACTCCCTGAAAGAGCTTGTCTTAACAGAAAGTACTCATTAGAAGAAACAGAAAATCTCCCCCCTAAACCACAAAAAATACTTTGAAACAATTTGATTTGAAACAATTGATTATGTTTTAAAACAAAATTAAGTTTTTACAAAAACTAATCTGTTTAATACAAAATTCTTCCATAATCTAATAACTTCTAGAAAAAAACATTAATCTTGCTGATAAATATTCAGTATAGCAACCAAAACAAACACACAGAACACTAAAACATTTCCCTGTTTTCTGGTAGCTCTGTCCAAGTCATTTAAGTGAGGTTTACTGGCCAGCAAATAAATGCTGCCTATGTCCCAAAATCTGTAATTATTCAATGCATCCCCCTCATAGAGCACGCTGCTGTGATAGCACATTAAGTTCTGGCTAGCTCCATTACTATTAGATATTAGGAGAAATAATCTGATACTGTCAAAGACCATTTCATAAACATCTGGGGTTTTTTTAGAGTACACTATTATTTGATAATAAAAAGTTCTTGTAGAACACTACAGAAATTATAAAAAACAGCCAGCCTAATTTTAGAAAGACAACAGTAGTTACCTCTGGGGGTAAAAGGAGACAACACAACATCCTCATCATTTCCACAGTGGGTTAACACAAAGAGAGTCAAGAAATACACAGGAAAAGATCAAAGAAAGAACCAATTTGAATTAAGGGATAATGGGAGCGCACAGAAATTCTGCCAGGTATGACCCAAACAGGGCAGCTCAATAAACACACAGTTTGGGGAACTTCACTATGAGGGTGTGACAGACACATAGTTGCTCTGGCTTGGATACTGAGAACATTAATTCCATACAGGTGGTAGCAAAGCAGTGTGATTATTACACTGCAAGCCAGTACTGCATGCTGCCAAAAGATAATTTTACAGTTACGCTAATAGAGTGTAATCTAAAGTGCAAAGTAAAACAGGCATAAATCACTAATATGTAGATCAATACTGATAGACACAGACAAAGAAATTTAAAAATGGGGAAGCAATGAATCTGGAAACGACTTGGCAAATGCTATATATAATAGCACAGCATGAACCCTCAAAGCAATTCTGAATCCAAAAGGACAAATGTGAATCTTTGTATTAAGAGAGAAACAGTGAGGACTACAAATGTCATATTACTCCTGTGTTAGCACTGGGTGTGCCTATTAGAGTGCAAGACTTGTTCTGCCATCTGTAATCAATAAAAAAGAAGCTGAAATTCTGGAAGAAGTTAACAGAAGAGCTGACAGCACATCTATTGATAGGAAAGCACATGAAAACTTTAGCAGAGTAAATTCTTTGTGTTAACAAGGGAATCTGTGTAGACTGAGCGCAAACTCAGTACCCACACAAGGAGCAAGAAATCGTGTTACCATATTACACTGTCCTGATTCATCACCTGAAGCACTTTTAGACACACACACACAGAATTTTCTTTGCTGCTCAAAATAAATGCTTAAGTTGTTATACAATGAAATAATGTTTATTGAAACATAGCTTTGGAATACTAAGACTGGAATTTTGAGATAAAACACATATATATCAAAACAGTTTCTATATCATTTGCTTGATAAGGAGGGGGAAATATGTGTAAATTTCTTGAATATTTGGCAAACTTTACCAACTTTATTCTATCAGCTGACTTGTTTGAAAACAAACAAATCAACCTGAAAGATAAGGCAGAATAACCAAACATCAATTATGTGTATCTCCAAATGTTAATTATATAATAGTAATTACTTATCACCTCAAAAATGTTTCAATATGTTTTCTCAGCTTTGTTTCCACCATCTAACACAATTTGATAATTCAAGTCCATTAATAGCACAGATAATTTTATTAATAAGTATACTGAAGCAGAGCCATACTGTGTCAGACATTGATGGCCCTCTTAGAGCTCATCTTGCCTCAGGTTAATGCAGCCAGTAACTGATGCTTAGACAGGAGTGAAAGATCAGGACAAACATATCATCCTACTGCCCCATTAACTCTCCTAACACCCAGCACTTCCTAAGCCATAAGTGATGTCTGTATATTTAATAGCCATAGTAAATTTTTCTTGCACAATTTTTCCCCTTTGCTTTTTGAATTTATTTCATGTTTTAGGACCCAAAACATTCTGTAGGGAGGAATTTCACAACTTGACTGTTTTCTTTTGTGTTTCTCTGGTTCAAGTTTGATTTCTCCAAGCTAGAAGTACCCCTGATTGCTTCCAATGTTCCTGCACTGCTATTTCTCACACAGCCACTGCTGGCCCCTGGCCAACACAAATCAATGGGCTAAACTAAGTTTTATCCAGTCCAGTCCAGTTCTTTTAATGTTCTCTCTGTAGCCACAACCAAAAATAACCTGCTATGGTAACTCTGACCACAGTAATGGAGTTTCCCAGCTAAATTAAATAGTTATTGAGGGTTCATAAAGAAATGTTTTATACTGGCAAAGTTAGGCTTTTATCAACATTGTACTGTACTTAAATAAATAGTGACTTACAGACATTCCCCGTGTTGTCAAAACTTGTAAGAACATCTTTAACATTTAAGAGGCCATTGTGAAATCTGGAAGAAAACATAAATAGTGACTTTACTAACACATAAACCATAAAAAAAAATCTTCAAAAAAGAGATTTACTATAGGCATTCCATTATCACCACCCCCCTTTCACAGTGAAGAAGTAAACCAGTACTACTGCAGCCGCCAGGGGGAAAACAAGGGGACAATCACCAGTCTTCAAAGTCCCAGCACTGAAATCCATTAATCAGGAGGAATGTGTTTCTCAGAAACTATCAGGAGGAAAACATTTCCAAGGTGCATCAATTTTTATTTAGTTGTGGAAGCCACATAGAATAAAGAAGGAACTATGGTAAAGCAATTTCTTTGAAAGGGAAAACCCAAAGAGTATTTTCAACAGCAGCTGTATGTACTTTCCTATTTTCTGCCACAAAATCAAGAACACTTAATTAAATTACTGCTAATAATGAAACTGATTAATGTGCTCAGTGAACTGCATTTTCTTGCATTCTACATTTGCATAACCCATGTGAAATAAACATTTCATATACCAAGTGCAAATTTTAGAATGCAGTGAGAAAAACACTGACAGCAGCAGAAAGAATAAGCACCAAAATTGAATAAAAGTGTACCTAAGATTTGCCTTTAAATGTGCAGTGGTATACACATAAAAAATCATCTAATCTTGTTTTAAATATTCCAAACTAATCTAAGCCCAAAATGAAAAAAATATTAGCCTAACACTTTACAACAATCAGATCACACAGCTGTTTCACAAATGCATTAAAGAAAATCTAGAAGGAATTCAGCAAGGCAGCAAAATATAGGGTTTCAAATGCAGCTTCTAAGGCTGTTTGGGAACACACTAATTTGAAACACTAAATAAATGCAATAAATCCAAGAATTTTAGCACATACAAAATTAGTTTTCATTCTCTCAGCTGTTCTTTTCTGAAAAAAGATTGCTGTAAGAATGGAAAAAAAATCATTTTGCAAACATGAAGTTGTATATTTATTGTAAAAAAGCCACTATTTATAGCTTCTGATAAGCATAAGCATTAAATAAAGAATCATTAAGAAGTTAAATTTTGAGAAGCACCAAACAGCAACTAGACTAATTCTTAAAAAAATTAAAATCAAGTGGAAATCAAATTAACAAAGTGAACTGAACTCATCAGCAGGGACAAAGAAATATACAAGAGATGTTACAAAAGATTCAACTGGACATTAATGCTCTTCTCCCAAAACATAAAAACACATAAAAACAAACCAAAATTACATGCCTTTTCTGCAGGGAAAGTCTACAAGAATGCTGATGAATCATGTGGACTTCTAATGCACTTCTTCTTTGCAAGTTCATTTTACATCAAATTGGACAAGCAATGCAACAGAGCTGGTGCAAGGGAAGTGACAAGAAAGGAGATAGGATTGGTAGTTCTGCCAGCCACAGAGCTGCCCTTTAAACTCCCCTGCTGACTCCTCAGAATCCTACAAACAAAATTACAAATGTAATTCTGCATATGTCTGGGGCTGTTGGAGGCTTTCACACAACTGTGAATGTCTCATCTCTAAATGAATGCAAATGAAGGGTGAGAGATGCTGAGGAAGTAAAGAAATACTTTAACCTCTGTTAGCATGCAGGGTGGTCTTGGGATAACGTGTTTTGGTTTCTTTTTTCCCCCCCTTCAATTTCTTTATGTACGTAGTTTGTATCTAAAGGAGATTTATCATGTAACTCTCCAAGGTAAGGATAAAAATTGAGTAGTCTAGTACCAGCAGTTCAACAGAATAAAGAAAAACAGAAGTAAGTGAAGCATCCCGGTCTAGGAAAGAATACAAATTATATCCTTCAGGCTCAAAAGATAGGCAAACACAAAAAGGAGAAATAATAAAACCACAGCACTAGCCAAAACAGCTTAAAATTTGTGGAACCCAAAAACTGAGGAATTGAGCATAATCACTTACTGCAGACACATTTTTGGACTGAGGAAAGCAACATGCCAACAACTGATCTACTTGTGAAAGGGAAAGCTCAGGAAAACACACTTCAAAACAGCAATAGCCCTGTTTCTCCATTTGGAGATCTGTACTTGTGGAGCCTGCAGACGAACTCTGCACCAGCTATTCCACAACTCTTTTCCATCACGGGCCTTACTCACAGACTAAAAGTTGTGTAAACACAGGTGTTCTCTAACACCAAACTCTGTCATAAATAGTGTGCTACTCAGTCCTGCACCTTAAAAACAGAGCTTGTAGTTTGAGATCCACTGCCCTTCCACCTCCTCAGCAGTTCTGCAACAGCTGCTGCTTCAGTGTCCCATCCTATCAGCTGCTCCTCCATCACCAAACGCAGAGAAAACTGCCAAGATAGAGCACATCTGGTTTCTATGAGTGCCTGTCACCACCACAGCTTTCCACATTGCAGCTGACAAACACAGAGTCCTAAGTGTCATGTGCACTGAATTATCAAAGTCAAGGAAAGGAATCATAGAAGCTTGGCATTAAACCCCAACCCTTAAATTCCCACAAATTTCCACAGGTATCTCAAAATACAGAAGAACATTAGTTTTCAGTGCTTTAGAACATGTCATAGATATCATACAGTTCAAAGAAGTTCAAAGCTGTGATTGCTGAGATCAACAAAGTACTTCAAAAAAGCACAGATAAGCATCATGGAAAAAGTGAATTTCAGGCTGGCATGGTTAATCTGATTTACAGTGTTCTTACAATAAGTCTTCAAAGGACAATAGGCAAAAATCTCTATGGCTGAGGCAGTGATTAATAGAAGACAAATTTATGAACAATAAGCTAATTCAACTCATGTTTCTCCTGACACAAAGCAAAGCAGAATTCCTTACTCTGAACTACAAATAATTTGTCTTCGGATGAAGTCAGAGAGAGTGAGATCAATCTTTAACTATATTAATGTTTCTTCCTCTCCAATTCAGGCAACACAAGTGGCAGACTTTTACATGTATATAAAAATAGCTATGGATAGTACAAAAAAATCCTTCAGTAGGTCCCTATTAAGGTATGCTTTTCATCAACCATACTGAAACAAAAGTAGGTTCCTTCTTTTATATTATTCTTAAACTGAGTGATGAAAAATAACACAAGTATGTGCCTATATTCACTTTAAAAACCTACAAAATCTAAGATAGAATACATTTCCACATAATATTGAAAAAGGAAAAAACCAAACACAACACATCACATCACCATACACTATTAACCTATGTACAAATTAGAAGTACAATTGTGAAAAATGAAAGATGGGATAATGGTAAAAACTGTTAAAGATACTTCACAAAAAGGCTTGGTGAATATCACCAAGAATTATCACTGTGGCCTACTAAGAACCTCAGAGTTATCTGCAGATTTTGCTATCTGATCAGATGCTCTTTCTGCAACAGAGTATAGTAAAAAAACTCAACTCTTCTTTCACTCCAGTTCTAGATCACAGCTTAATATGGCAAGAAACCAAAACAAATCTTCTTTGACTACAATTCTTTTTTAAATATACACACATCTTGGGCAATATGATGGAACAGTCATAGCTTGATCAGTGAATAAAAGAAATATGTTGCCAAATCACTTTTCATCTCTTTCCTCAATTTCCAGCTCCTGGGGCTAACCCTTTATTAACCCTTTATTAATTAAATTCACACATTGTCTCTTAGCAGGCAATAAATGGAAGAAAGCAAAAGTTTGTTATAGCCACATAAATTATCCGTAAAAAGTAGGCAATATTCCTTGAAATTCATTTCCCACCACTTTTTTAATCTCTATCCCTAAAATATAAAGTCATTAAAAATTAAAAATGTCATTAGCAGAAATATCCAAGAGGAACAGACAATGGAATGCAGTCCTATACCATCTTCTAACACACTACTTACCACAGACAAGTAGTGTCTCTGCATGCCCCTCATTTCTAAACCACAAGTCTAGAATCATCTAATAGTTTCTGTCATATTTTTATCTACAGGTTCATTCATATTCAGAATAAAGGTATGACATCTTGCAAAGTACACTTAACACCTTTTACAAAGATTTAACCCTTCTTGTAGCCTGCTGACATTGTTCTTTTCAGTTCTGCATTTTAGCATTTGAAACAGCAAATGACTGATCAATGGAAAATATTTTACCACAGAAATAACTTATTTCTGCACTGTTTTCTTAAAATGAGCCTACAATTTAAAAGCAAATCCATATCCTGAAACAGAAAATTTGAAGATATTGATTGCTCCTTTTTTAACTCAAATAAAAGAACAATTTTCTTGTCTAAAACGCAGGCACCATCTCTGCAGTGTGACACTGCATCTTTATGATCTATGATCACTTCATTGCTAAAACTATTCATACAAAATTCAAATTTAAAAGCACATTCCTGATGAAGAATACAAGGATTTGGAAAGGCAGTATTAAATAAATATTTTTCAATAGATCTATTTACTTACTATATATCTTCCTATCCCTAAGAAAACACATATTCAGCACATGCATAATTTTTTAACAGCAAAGTGAAATACTGCCACAGTTAAGTAGAACTTGAAAAAAGCTAACAAACACACCTGAAAGTTCTATAAATAAAATCACAGGGGAGATGTGGAGAGAGTGGTGCTATGTCAAGCTGGAGTGCTTGGAGCTCCCCCTGGGGATGGACGAGGAGCCAACCGAGAGCTGATGAGTCAGGATTAAAGGGAGAGCAGGGACTGGTGACATTATAGTGGAGGTTTGCTACAGGAACACCAAGCAGATGTGAGGAGAGGAGCAGCCTGGCATTCACAAGCCCTGGTCTTCATGGGGACCTTCAACCACTCCCATATCTGTTGGAGTGACAACACACCAGGGCATAAAAAATCCAGGAGGTTCCTGAAATGCTTCTTTTTTCAAGAGGAACTGAAAAAGAGAAGTGCTATGCTGGACCTTCCTTGTTCTTTCCAACAAGGAGGGGCTGATGGGAAATGTGAAGCCCCAGGGAAGCCTTGGCAGCCAGGACCATGAAATGGTGGAGTTTGAGTCTCCAAGCACACTGGAGATCACTGTTTAACCAGAAGAGTTATGGGGATTTTTAAAATGAGTTGATGATCTTCCACTGCAAGGATCTAGTCAAAATGGCACCTAAATTCAGCTTAAATTTTTGAAGCTGAAAATTGCCTTATACTGGGACTTCTGACTTTCTGCTTTGGAAGATTTGTTATTAAGAATGTTGCAAAAAATATACATTAGTGATGGAAATACATAGCATAAGCTCTTCTTTCTAAGATGTGAATCCAGCCTGAATTTAGTTAGAGAAACAGCAAAACCAACAAAATTCAGAAAAGCATACACATGACTGGTAGTTCCTACAAAAGTCTGACAAACTGGTCCAAAGCCACTCTAGAGCAGTAATTCAGCTAGGTCATAGCATATCTGAATATACAATTTGATCAGTTTTGACAGCCCTTGAACTGATATAGCTTGACCTTTATACTCTTTGCCAAAAGCCACTAACAACCTTATGAACTTTCTTAAGTATTTAGTCTCGTGAAGATATTAGCTGACAACCCTTTTAACATCAAACATATGCAATGAGCTTTTCCAAGAAGATGTTAATGCATAAGGAAAACAAATGTAGATGAAAATTCCAAAGCACTTTTGTCAATATTTTAGAGGGGCCATAGCAACATTCTTTTTCCTGAAGATACAAAAGGGCTTTCCTATTCAAGCATGCTGTTCTGGATTTACCTAACTGAAGTTATTGTTAATATTATGCTCTTGTTAACTTGTTAAAATTGTTTCTGCTGGTTTAATGTTATTATAAATAGTATTTTGCCAGTGGACAAAGAAAAAACAAAGGGAAGACTGTTAGACATACAGAGAATCCTTCCATTTCCAACTCATGATCAGTTCTCAAAGATCCAGGAATGCTTACTCCAAGATTTCTTATCTTCTAGATATGTAAGTTTCAGCAAGAACTGTTGCTTTGTTATATATGTTGAACTGTTATGCTGATAGCCTAAATTACTGCTTCTGCAAAAACAGGGAAGAAACTTTATTTAACACCAACTCATGATGAAGTCAATTTTGATGCAGTCTATTTATACCTTATGCCTGGCAAAAACCACAATATTTTCTCCTTCCCTTCTTCACCTCCCGCAATATTCTGAAATAATAAGTATACTCCATGTACGAGAAAATATTTTAATATAGAAGTGTAAGATTAAGCAAGTTCTGATCATTATTCCTAAAATGATCAGTGATTACTATTTTTAGAAGTCACTGAATATCTTTTGTAAAGGAACAAATGCAGGGAAAACATAAAATAAAAATCTCCACCAGAAGACAATATTCTCCTCAATGTTCAGTTTTGGAAAGGTGGTGTGAGCCTGCTTCAGCAAAGAAACTATACATTTCCACTGAACAAGATTAAAGAAACACAGTAAAATAACTCATAGATAAACATACTTGTTCAAAACCTATAGTTGAGCTGCGTCCTATTATCAGTGAAACCGCTCTTAAGCAAATATTACCAAATATGATGATGACATAGAAAGTGGTGGACATAGAAGCACACAAATGCCAGAGCAGGATTGATCTGACATTCCTTTGGCTTCTGTACTGCCAGCGCAAGTGAATTTTAGCTCATCTCCTACCTTAAAACCCCAGAACAAGTAAATCAAGTGACAGCCAGTGTTGCAAGCCACGACAGTGAACTAAAGGAGTTCAGGGCTGCATTGTGAGGGACTAAAGCTTGTTCAGCTCAAATTCTACCTAAACACCTTGTGTCTCCTATCCCCAGTGTGCCTCTGAAGACCTAGAAATAAGGAACAGGGACACTGCACAAAGGCATTATGTAGACTGTCAGTGTTTGAATTAGTCCACAGCATTCACTGGTGGTCTACAGGAAAAGTCTATACATTGAAAAACACTGCACCTACTTCTATTACAAACAGCAGTTTTCCAGTGGAAAAGTTTCCTTTTGAACACTTTTAACATCACTGAGTGTAAACTTGGAAAATGGAAAATTGGGACTTTATAAAGCGCTAAAGAATTTTGTTCTTGGTTTTAGATCCAGGTGCAAATTTAAAATGATCTGCCTGTAGAGTTGTGGGGCTTCTTTAGTTTGGTTTGGATTTTTCTTATCGGTTCATTTTAAAACCTTGCAAAAATGTTGCAGTTTAATGATGGTCACTTTTTTATGTTAATTTCCAAGCTTGACCTTAATTTAAAGTCTCGAGTAAACAAAAATGCACTTTTTGATTTGGGCTTTCCAGAATATCTTCCACAGCACAGAGAATGCAAAATACTCCAGAGATCCAATCAGATGCTGCAGAACAAGTATCACTTCAGGATTCTCAAGTTACTGTTGCAAACATCCTGAGGTAAACCAAATATGGTAGATACAAAAATGAACATGGAAAAGAAGACCAAAGCAAAAGGAAAGAAAAATAAAAACAAAACCCCACAGACACCATAATGAATGGGAATTACAAACAAAGCTACTGAGAATTCACTGACATTTTTTCAGAGGGTTTTGGGAGGGGAAGTAAACTTTCTGTGGTTTTGTTTGCATGTGCATAGATTTTTTTATTATCAATTTCTTTAATAAAAATGACTTGCCCTAACATAGCAAAGATTACTTAATTAAGTATATATTATTTTGTAGAAATTTGGCTTCCAAATTACCATTGAGTTTTAAAAAAAGCACTAAGAAGAAAACTGAATAAAATACAGATCATTACCAAAAACCTTTTAGAACATTATCAATAACATCATGTCATAAAAATTTCTTTAAGGCCATAAATAACTGTATTCAGGTGTTTCTATAGCCTATTTACAGCTGAAGAATGTCAAAACAGAAAGCTATTAAAATATAAAATGCATGCTCATATTTGCATTCTGTTTTAGCTACAAGCATCAGCATTTTCAGTCAAGCTCTGCCACTTCAGTGAAATGTACCAGAAAGAAGAGTCAGACAAGCTGCTTACTGTAACAAACAACTAAAAATAACACATATCAGTTTATTTGTAAACTGTGCCCTAGTTACACAAAACACTGGAAGAATGACTAATGAGTTTTTTATTTGAGGCTCATTCAAGATCTTAAAAAGTACTTAAAAGTTAAACTGTAGTTACCTTAAGGAGACACTGTACTTGGGATAAAAGATGCTTCTATAATGAAACCAGGTCCCAGTTTCCTCTTCTGTATTCTGGTCTTCAATTGAAAAGAGATTGAATGATGCAAACCTTCTTACCGATACTTGTTGGAGATGCACATCATTCAAGTGTTTTTTCCTCAGAACCTTTGAAATGAAGAACAAATTAAATATTAACATTAAAACTTCCAAGAAAAGAACAAACCCATGCCTATTTAAGTGAAGAGGCAAACCATAATGGCTTTGGTATCAGCTAGTAGTTAAAAGTAACCAACTATGTGAAGCCTGAACAATATACAGTGGTATTGATGGTAGGGGTCAAGAGAATGAGTTATGAATTATGTCTCAATAACTGCAAAGCAAATGTACTGTGTTCAGAAGCACACAAAGTTGTTTTTTTAACTCATGCTCCAGCAAACCCATGCAAAAATTGGAGTGGCAAACTGGGTTCTCCCCATCCTCTCATTTTACCAAGTTTCACAGCCTAAGCAGTGCCCTCCCCAAGAAATTTCTGTAGCACTCACTGTCCCTATAGAGGAGGGAAAAAGCCAGCAACAAAGGTATCTCTTGTAGAATTTAAATGACAAACCAAAAACATGGATCTTCAGGTGTCTGAGTGCTGTGTGTTCCTCTGACAGACTCCTTCCTAGCCCTGAAGTCTTCTGCTGCCCACTTGCAGAGATGCTGCCAAAGTTGCCCAAGTTGAGAAAATTCCTCCCTGTTCCAGGCCCCAGACTTCCAGACACCACAACTGTATATATCTCTACCAGGCCCCCATAAAGGGACTGATACATGAGCCAGACTTCAGATGAGGCCCGAAACACTCTGACAGCACCAAGTTAATACTAAGAGACTGAAGAATTCAAGGCAGTGGCAGAGACAGACTGTCATTTGCATTTCTCAAATGATTAAAACACTTGTTCAGGAAAGTGAAAACATGGGCTCTCTGACCTGCCTAGTTTGGTGCACTCAACCATCTTCAGGGAGTGAGGTATCAACCTCTCTGTGCAGGAAAACCCAGCACTCGGTTTGAGCTGTGCCATTGCTCAGAAGACAACCAGCATTTCCCTGCCAGACAAAAAGACTTATTCTTAGGGCAGTGATGTAGAAGGAGACATGTCCTGGATTTAACTTCTTTCTCCTAACATTGGAGAGAATACATAAATAATTGTCATTGCATTTTTTAAATTAAGGTGCATATGCAGTCCCCAGTGATGGATAAAAAAAAAAAAAAACAACAAAAAGAACAGAGCAGAAAAACTCATCACTATAAATTGATAGAGGTGCAAGGAAGAGCTCCATTGAGTAGGACAGCACTGCAATTTACAAGTTTTTGCCAACTAGAGATAAATCAAATGAGAAACAGCTCTCCAGAATTATGAAACCTGAAATAGAAGCTTTGCATACGGGATGTGTACAAAAAAAAAAATAACGGGTCAGTGATTTTTTTGCTGTACCCAACCTGTGTTGACATGCTTTAACTGCAAATGCAGTTAAATGCACTCACATTTAACAGCCTTACAGTTTGAGGCCATGACCTATTATTTTGCACGATATCTGGAAGTACTACATATGTGAGCAGAACAATTGCATTTGCTACACTGTTGATTCCTAACAGCAGGTCTGAGGCATCAGGCTTACTGCTTTTGGAGCTGTTTTCATTGGCAGGTCTCAGCGTATGAAAGGCACAGGCATTTTCCATGAAGTATTAAAATGTCAGAGTGCTGTCCACACTACTTCTGTAGTGATAAAAATACACACATGAAAGAAAACACAAAAATATCAAAGCAGGAGAAGAAAATTAAAAGACCAGCAAAATTAAGACCTTCATGCAATAGCTGTGTGCCTGAAAACAAAATGGACTACCTTGACAACTAAAGAAATGCAGCAAGACCTAATTTTCAGGAAAGTGTCTTGTTTTGGGACTTCTTTTAAGTAATAGCAAGCCATTACTAATGGGTGAAAAAAATACAGCAGCAACAACACGTTTCTATTTTCAGTTTCTGTTGTATAGAGACATCTTATAGCCACTCTGTATAAGTCCTTCTCTGGGTTAGCAGAAAAACTCATGAGCATTTGAATACTCAAAAAAACATTTCTCCCACAGCCTAAAACAAAAAACAAGTGGTCTAAGATCTGAAAATTACAACAGCAGATCAAATATTTTAAAACCCTAAGTATAACTGAGAAAACAGCACAAATGGAAAATATGTTACATTATTTATCTCTATATTTTTTATATATGGATCAAATTGGGTTTTTTCTCAAGTCTGTTCCTAAAAGGATCACAGTTGTGTTAAAAAGGCTATAAAGGTAAGTTGCTGCTATAAAATAATCCACTGATAAAAACAAAAGGTGACAAACCTATCATAACTCATCACCACACAGTCTCCTGTTCTACAAAGATTCTGGTAAAATATTACCACAGATCTCAATTGCAACACCCTTGGTATTTAGTGACGTTATTAGGACTATGTTTAGGACTATCTATAAAACCTAAAACTGGTTAATATCGCTTTTAAAAAAATCTCACTAAAAAAGAACCTCCCACAAAAAAACATGGAGACATGGAGAAAGGCAGTCACCTGAAATTCCTTGTATTTAGCTGGGTATATCCTTGTGTTAGGCCTATTTGCACTAAGAGCCAAGGACCGTAAGTAACAGGTTACGGTCTACAAACCTCGGCCAGTTAGCTGGCAGTGACTGCAACATGGTATTTTGTACATGCAAGAAAGTTTCCACACAATCAGCTACAACATAACCTGTAACTGCACTCTAAATATCATCCACAGGACTATAGTATTTATTTTTACAAATAATTTATTTACCAAATTGTTTTATCCAACTGTAAATGATTTACAAACTCAAAACTAACAAGAACATGGAAAAAAGATCTGGAGCACAGACACCCTTCACAGAGAGAAGAGCGGGAAGAGATGAAAATTTGTTTTAGAAATGCTTCTGTTCAGGAAAAAAAGTATCATTGACCTGTCCTCACTTTAGCTTTTATTTTTCAATTCTGGAAGTTAAAGTACATTAGCAGGTGAGCAAGGTACTCTCAGGCATGTGGTGTCACTCTTGGGGATGGTCCTGTGCAGGGCCAGGAGTTGAACTTGATGATCCTTGTGAATCCTTTCCTGCTCAGCATAATCTTTGATTCCAAGACTTGTGTGAGAAGAGCAAGGGGAAGGTAACAGGCAGAATAAACAAAAAAAGCTTACAGATTTCATGATACTTTCTATAGGGAGCAAATATATGTATAGGGAGGAACCTCTAATGCATGCCTATTGCTCTGATTTCCCTGCTGAAAACTACTGACTGGATGATGCCTTCAGCCACAGAGACTGACAGAACTCAAAACACAGCCTTAGAGAACTTATCTAGTCATTTACAAATGCACAGTAAATAGGTAACTTCCCTCGGCATTTTTTTAAATGAAAAAAATACTTTTTTTGATTCTGACAGACTTAAGTTTAAAAATATTGCCAAACTTCAAACTCCATACATACATAAAACATTTCACTGATAAAGGGCACACAGGTAATTATGCAAACCCCTGATTCTTTATGCTAGCTTCATAGGATACCTCATAAAAGGGCTTTTTTTTCTTAATTAAATCAGCAAGCATGCACTCAAGCATCCTTACCATAGTAAATCAATTTGTGTGTGCATTGAATGAAAGCAAATTCAAAATCTAAACACACCACAGAACTGATTTCACACAAGGCGTTATTATAAGCAGTGTGGAAAGCGCTTTTAAAAGCACTGTTAGAAACACTTTGACAGTGCTCCTTTAAAAATGAATTTAAAGGGAGGTTGATACCTTCTTCCAATCCATAGCTAGATCTGAGCACCACTGTAGCAAAGAGCACAGAACTGATTTTTATTTCAGATGCATCAGTAAGATTAAATTGATCCTTGCTCATTGTACCATATAAAAATCAACAGAAAAGCTAAAGAAGATGGAAAAACCAAGGGAATTTACAGAGGAAAAGGTCACAGATACATGTAGTTTGAGAAAAAAAGAGAAGCCTTCTCCCCAAATACCTACATGCACTCTTCCACAACCCCATTCTATTATTATGAAAAGCTCCTTATGATTTTAAGAGACAGGAATATGCCCAAGGCAGTATATGTTGAGAAGAAATAACAGCTAGTATAACCACAGAGTGCAGCTTAGGTAGTCTGCTAGGGCAGAAACCTACAAAGACAAACCTGATATTCCTACCAGTAACTTCGGTATTTCCTGCTTAAGAGTATAATAAAACAGAAGTTGGTCCTTTTGAACAGGATCAGCAAATTTAGAAACCAAAAGCACACACAAAGAGCAATATTGATGTCCTCAGGCCTCCCACTGTGACCCAGCTAGGTGTCCCTTCCAACCCAGCTGCCACCACTGACTCAGTGCCACCTCTCTGCCCTCTCAGGGACAGCTGTCCATAGGCAGCTCCAGATGCCCATCTGCATAGAACCAAACACTCAAGTTACAGCGCTAAATTTCACATCCCATAACAATAACAGCCAATGAAACAGACTAGAGTTTTTAAGCCTTTGTGCCTATGCTCATCTGCAGAGGAATCCTTTCTAAGGGTCTAAAACAGTGTGTAAGGCTGCAGCTGAGAAGCTGCCGTTCACAACAGCACAGGTGTCACCACTTGTTCCTTCTTCCTTCTCACCGTCCTCCAGGCACAGCCCCTCAGCAAAATGCAGTTTTCACTGCCAGGTGAGCAGGGTCTCACCCCAGCTCCCCAGCAAAGGCAGTCTGGGGGAGAGGGAGTAAAGAGCAGGAATGAAGTGGCAGCCACGACAACCAGCCCCAGCAGCATCGATGGAAGGTGTCAAACTATGGCCTGAAAATCCCAAGGTGCCCTCAGGCAGTGGGGGTGCCAGTGGGATGCTGGTCCACCTCCCTTAACACAGGCCACGGACAGTTTGAGGCACACTACTGAAAGCACGCTTTAGAATCATAAAATCACAGAATAAGCTGAGTTGGAAGGGACCCGTCAGGACCATCAAGTCCAACTCCTGGCCCTGCAGAGGACACTGCAAGAGTCACGCCATGTGCCTGAGAGCACTGTCCAAACACTTCAACTCTATCAGTCTTCAACTCTGTCAGGCTTGCCTGACACCACTGCCTTGGGGAGCCTTGTTCCAGCGTCCAGCCACCCTCTGGGCGAAAAACCTTTTTCTAATATCCAACCTAAACCTCCCCTGCACAACTTCAGGCCATTCCTTTAAGTCCTGTCACCGGGCACGAGAATGAAGGGATCATTGCCTGCCCCTCCACTTCCCCTCTCTAGAGAGAAGGTCGGGTGCATATATACATGTATATATTTTTATTATTATCATATTTTCCAGGGAAAGTGCTGCAAGCCCCTTTATATGACCCACCATAGTATTGCTCGCAGTCCTCCTGTAAGGGGTGCGAGCAGCGCGGGATTCCCGGGGCACCGGCCCGAAGGAGCAGGGAGAGAGCCCGCGCTGCCCCCAGGCTGCACCGCCGCCCGCCCCGCCATGCCGGCCACCCCCGCCCGCGGGCTCCCCCTACCTGTCCGAGCAGCCGCCAGCGAGTTCGGGCCGCCGCCGCACCGCTCATCCCGCACCTGCCCGCAGCGGGGCGAAGCGGGGAACCGGTAGCCTCGGCCATGCGGCGGCGGGAGCGCCGGGAATTGGCGCGGAGGGAGGGAGCGCTGTCTTGGGCGGCGGCTTGAGTATCCAGCGGCTGCGGGACCGGCCGGGCTAGAGATGGAGCGGGACGAGGGGCGCGGCCATCTTTGCTAAGGGCAGTGCCGAGCGACCTTCGGCGGCCGAGGAAGTACGGTGCTCTTCAGGCCCGGCACGGCGGAGGCGCGCCTCAGGACAAATCGCCCGTGTCCTCCGTGCCCGGGGACGAGACTGGGCGTGGCACGGCAGCCACCCGGGAAAGCCGCGCCAGGGACCGTGCCCGCCCGCCGTGGCTCCGCATCCGGGCGCTGGCACCAACGGCGTTCTGCCGCCGCGGTTGCGAAGCGCCCTGCCGCCATCTTAGTTACGGGCAGCGCCCCCGGGAGCGGTGCCGCCCGCCCGGCGTCTCATGGCGGGCAGCCCCGGCCCAGCGGGAGCGGGAGGAGCGGCGGCAGTGCCACGGCGAGTCCTTGCGCGGGCCGCGGGCGGACGGGCAGCGCCGGCGGGGAGCGGGGCAGCGCCGGTTCCAGCCCGACACGTGCGGCCCGTCCCCTGCAGTGCTCATACGAACGGGGGTTTAGCTCCTGCTGCCCAGGGGACCCTCGGGAGAAGGCGTGGGTTTGGTGTTAGATGGGGAAGTGGGGGGGAACGATTTCTCCAAACTTTCCCAGGGTTCTGGCCTTCAGCGTTTGGACGTGCACGGTTGCACCTCCCCTTCTCTTCACAGTTTCACTGGAGTTGAACTTTGCGCCTCCAGGAATGTTCAGGTTAAAATGTGGGTGCCAGTTGTTAACAAACCAAGCTTTACTTATTCTCTTCTCATTTGATTTACCTAGTGAATCACAGTTCTCTGAAAGAGGAAGTTTACGCTATGTATATTTCTTATATATGTATGTATATTTACATTTATGCCTGCAGTTTACATTATGTATCTTTCACACACACAGTGTAAATGATCGGCAGTTTGGGATTTTCAGAAATTCCAGGTTGGCTGTCAAGAAATGAAGGTTAGGATGTGCTGCGCTGGACTGCAGAATCTCCTCCAAAGGCTGAGCTTCAGTGCCAAGTACTACTCTAAGCATAACCCTCCTCAAACAATGTGTCTTTACAATAAAATGGGACTAAAAAAGTGGCACATCCTGGGCTCTTCAAAAAGTATATGCACCCACAGGACTGCACCACCTGGAAGCATCCTGCCATGCAGATTCTTTTCCTGCAAGGTATGCTGTTTAAGTACAGACTTAATACCAATCACCACCTTGGCACATCTGTTAAGGGACCCAGTCATGTCCCTTCATGTTGAGGAAACACATTTTTCCCAGAGAATTTGAAGCAGAGGAATAAAGTACAGGATATCAGTTATGTTCAAAGATATGTACCATTGTTCAGCATTCCTATGTTGTTTTGACATAAAGCTGCATTTTGGGTGATTTTCTCACTGAATTTTGAAAAAATTGGTATCTTCCACAGCTAGGTAAAGTGTCAGGAGAAAAGAGCAGGGATAGATCAGCTAGTGTAAAGGCAATGTGTCTAAACAAGACTGAGCTAGCTCAGAAAACACTTGACTGGTGTCTGTGTTGACCAGTAAGTCATGGTTTCCATCATATTAAAATATAATACTGACATCTCATAATCATGCTCACATGTTCCAAAGTATATTTTAAAAGGTATTTGCATTGATTTCTGTAAATAAATATTGTGTAATTGCATGGCAGTATATCATTCACAGAGTCAGAAAACAGTCTGAAATTATTTGAGGTCTCAGTGTCTCTAATACAGATTTTGCTAGAGGTATTATAAAAGTTTACTGCAGTATGACAGCCTGGAAACTTATTTATATGCATAAGTAGTGTTTATAAAGATTTATGTTTTGGTTTATTTGATCCTAAACATGTTTTCAGATGGATGTGTGGTTGTCCTAAAATTGCTCAAATTGACGGTGTTTCTTCAGAGGTGACACGAAGTTTGTCTTGTAACTCTTTTATTTGTCACCAAAGTAGAGTTCCTAAATCTGTGTCTCAAATGTAAGCAAATGTTTCAAGGAGAACATAGGAGGTCTGGAGGGATGAGAATGTGTGGTTCAGTTTAGTCTATGGTACTTCACTAACACAAGTGTTACAAATGCTGCTCTGTGACACTGGTCCCAGAATGCAAACATAGTTTTCACCTGAAAGGAGGCTGTGCCTGTTTGTTATGGAGCAAATGTTTGCACACCAGTTGTCACTGAGATCCTCTGGTACCCTGAAAATCTTTCTAGATTACTGGATTTTCCCCAGGCAGGGAGGTGTAACATACCTCTTAATATATCCCTACACCGTGACTGCCAGCTGCATATAATATTTCCAAATGAATAAAATGGGAATTGCTGAAAACTACAAGAGGACAATCATCAAGAGATTCATAAAGTGTGGAACTTGTCAAAGTTGTGGATGCTAAAATTTTACAGGTATAAGGGGGGACATATATGATACATATATATATATAGATATAGATAGATAGATAGATAGATAGATATGACATATATGAGAGAGACTTTTTAAATACCCAGAAACCATGTTCAGGTCAGGAAACCCCTGAGCTAAATTTGTTTAAGGCTGGAGAAAATCATCTGTCTTGTCCCATTCTTCTGCTTTCCTAAGTATCCATTTATGGCCACTGAGGTTTTATTTGGTTGCATCATATTTGGGGGATGGTGTTCTCTTACAACAGTTTTTCCAATGACTGGGGTGAGGTGGTACAACTTTGGTATCCAGCAGTTTGTTTCTCCTGACCAATCACTCAGAGCTTCTCTAAGAGCCTTCACAATTTGTTTGCCTTGTGCCAGGTGAGAGGAAGCATTGGTCTGAACCAGTGACAGACACTCTCAGCTCTCAGCAGTGATATACTTTATGTTCATAGGGAGTTTGGTAACTGAAGCAGGTGGTTTCCCTTCAGAGTCTACTTGAAACATTCACATTTTGGTTCTCATGTGCTTCTGAGACTAGGAACAAACTAACAGTCCTTAATGGAAAGTGAGGATAGGATATGAAGCATAGGCTGCTTTTTAAGCTTAGACACATTCAAATCATACATTGAATGTTACAAAAAGCTACTTTGTGTGATTTGTGCAGTATTGTGTAATATAAGTTACATAAGTTGTGACACTTGCTACTTGATCAAGTGAGATTTCACAGCGTGCAAGAAGAGGTAGCATTGTTCTAGCAATTTTAACACACTTTTAACATTTTTACAATAGAAGACAGCTTTGTTGGCAGTGAGGTAGCAGTAATCTCACATTTAGTGGAAAACCAGATCCTTAAACATATTCCTGATAAAATTGTTGCAGAACCCGTATCAGTTCACTGCTTCATACTTCGCCTTATGAACATTTATATTAACACTTCTGAGGAAGTGGAGCAAGAACCTGCATGAGTTACTAGGAATCCTAGGTACAGGGACAGAGGTGTGAGCATTCCTAGGAAAGGAAATGAGAAATTACACTCTAAAGACAGGAAATTATGAAAGAAAGTTGTGAAGAAGGAAAAATAGTAGAATTCCATAAAAAGTAAAACCTAGTTCTAAAACAGGAACAAACGTATTTATTTATAATCAATTAAGAGCATATATTAATAGTACCCTAAATTTTGAAGAAAAAGCCTCAATAAATGTGTCAAGTAAAGCATGTTTGACAGTGCCTCCCCAAAAGATCAGGAAGAGTTAAAACAAAACACATTCCAACTGCAATTTTTGTTTCTATTGGCTTGTACTTCTGTATAACGCAAAGGTGGTTTTGGGCCTGTGGCTCAGGGGATATTGCCTCAATGTGTTCAGACTGGTGTGCAGTGTGCTGGCTTGTAGCCATTGTTGTCTTTCCTTACTTAGCAGGAAGGAATGAAAGTCCCTTCCAGAAGGAAGCAAAATACAGCCATAGTAACTTCAGGCCTTTTGCACAAGAACCTTCTGAAATCAGAGCAAAAAAACTGGAATAACATTTCACCAACATACAAAGCTATGACAAAGAGAATCAAGGAAAAACTGGAAGAATTGCACAACATGTATACAATCAATTCAGGAAGCCCAAGGGTAAGTGATAAACAATAAAAACATTTCCCATCACTGACTAAAAATAAAATACACTGAAGCCGTTCCTGCTATAAAATGCTGGTTTACTCATTTTTTTACAGTAGAAGTTTTGAATATTTTAATAATTATGCATAGTAACAATCTGTGTTTAGAACAGCTTATACCTGTTATGACAGTGAATTTACCTTAATTTCTCCATAGGCAAAAGCAAGTAAAGATAAAATAATCATCTTACTTTTGGATAAAGAATACAAGACACTGTAAGTTGCAAAGTTGCAAGAGCAGTTGCAGGTGATCTGAGCCTTCTGTGATATTTAGAGCAGGTAGAGGTAGCTTAAGTACCCTGACTGAAAAAACCTTTCTGATGTGTGTAATTCCTTCTTCAGTATGGAATATATGTTCTGTCATTTGTTACATTTATTACAATTTGTTACAAATCTGCAGAAAAATTACTGTAAATAGGGATTCAAAGGGAATGTCTAATTGTGTGCTGGATGTGAAATATGTTTGTATTGAACAGATGAGGTTTGGCGAGAATGTATACTTTGAAGATAATGGCTGCGTATTTCTTGCAAAAGCAGATCATGGTAAGGGATTTCTCTTCCTAATATGGTAGGATTCTTACAAAAGATCTACATGTATCACTTAGTGTTCTTTTCTTCCATTAATGCTTAACTTGCCTGTTTCTTAACTAAAAATACTTTTATACAATTCCATAATAGAGTAATAATTCTAGACTCCTGAATCTGAAAAGGTGAGGTGAAGAGAGTTAGTGAATCGTATATATTGATATGAAGGTAAGTTGCTGGAGAGGAACAAGAGAAGACACTTCAGAGCACTAACTTAACATTTTGACAAATGAAAAGAACATCCATGCTTTTTTATTTTAGAGGAGGGGGTAAAAGAATTTCTAATTTTATTTATTAGAAACAACTGTGCTTTAACTATCTGAGCTTTAAAATTCAGTATGTTTAGTAGAAGCCAAAACCTACGCTTTTGAAATATTTTTAGTAATAACTACAGGACTTTTTTCCTTGGAACTTGCATTTGCAAACATCTTTCAAGACAGGTATTTGGTGTTGATAATTCCAGTAGAATGTCTGTGAATGTTGGAGACAGATTTGTTAAATACAGACATTAAGAATCACCGTTCATTTTGACAGGGTCTTAATTACAGGATTTTTTGCTATCTCCTTTTTCTATGTAATAGCTGAAGGAAATGCTGAGATTTTATTCAGTGTTGAAGATTTTGGCTTTACTGATGCTTTCATTCAACGGATCAGAATTTCACCAGATCAGAGATACATGGCCATCAGCTTAAAAAGTGAAAATTCTGAAGAGGCAACCTGCATTATTATGAAACTTGGCAATCTTCCTGTTGTGGAAAAAGTAATTCCAAGCGTATTTAGCTTTGGTAAGTTGTTTATAAATGACCTGTGTATCACAGAGTCTTTCAACATAACATTTTTCTTAGTTTAAAGGTAATTTTTTTATTTTTTTTTTAAATGAAGGCAATATTTAATCCTTATAGATGTTGAATTGTTTCTTATGGTTTCTTTAATGCTGCACAATTACAGGTTATCTGATATGGATGAAAGGGACTGCTTCCTGGATACAACTTTTCCTTCATTGTAAAAGCATTTATACACATTACAGCAGTCAGGCATATAATTTTTTGTATTGATTCCACTAAGCTGTATTCAAAATATAGTGACATGACTGTTTTTGATATAAAAATCTTTTTGAGGGATATTCTAGTTGGTAAAACCTTACAGCTACTAAAGTCATTGGTAGCTGTAGATAGCTTTTGCTTGAAAAGTGTGGAAGTACTACCTACTAGTGAGTATTGGCTGGAATTTCAACTGGAATCCAGGATGTGGGTCACACTTCAGAGCCCAGTAAAATCAGCCAGGCCTTGAATCAATTCTTTCAGAATAGATTACAGAGCTTTACATTGCTGTTAAAAGAAGCAGAGGTAAATGGAAGTGAATGGGAAAACATTATTTTTTTTAATAGTATGTTAAAGAATTGTCCTAGTTTAGGGCAAATTAGGGAGGAAAACTCCAAATGGGAATTTCCCCAGGGAAATGCCCCCTCCCCACCAACTGGTCTGGGAAAGGGGAAAAAAAAAATTCCTTGGAGAGAAGTGGAAAAAGCTGTTTATTTAACAGAAATTGAATAATATTAAATAATAAAACCTCTTGCTGTTCAATGGGATGGCAAGTCTAGGAAGAAAAGTCCTTTTCACGTGGTGTAGCTCGGCTCGCTCAGTCCCTTATCAGTCCTTTCGGCACTGGAAGTGCCGAGGCCCAGGCCCCGGTGGGCCACAGGCGTGAGCTCCCGGGGTTTGGCTGGGTGTTCAGTCCAGAGCAGGTTTGAACAGATCCAAGGAAAAAAAAAAAAACAAAGGTCCAGGGAACTCACCTGTCTCAGCTAGCTAAAACCTAACTAAAAGCCAGAGAGAAGCTCTGTCCCACTGTCCACCACAGTCCAGGAGCAGGATGCGGGGCAGTGAGTGTTTTTCCTCAACACAAATTGCGCGCTTCTTCTTCCCCCCTTTGCTCTCAGAGCGAGTCTTAAAGGTGCAGAACTTAATATATAACATAAACCAGATGACTGGGGATACCAGTATCATAAAGTCACCCCAGGACAAGAAGATAGCAAAAAGAGTATAATAGTATGTATACAGTGTTCCAGATCTCGTACTTTGGATAATATTGCTAAATGTCATCAAGTATAACTAGTGCAGTAAGCAGTTTGCCTGGGCAGAATAAAATAATAAAACTCTAGGTAAAACTTCCTTGTTAAAAAAATTATGAGTAGCAAGAATTTAGTGTTGTGTTTCCACACTGAAGATTACAATACCTGTTGAAAAATAAACATGCAAATTTGCCAATGACATTTTACACCATACTTGATTTGAACATCTATCTAGGTTGATCCAGAAGAATGAGTACAGTTAAGAGACCAATATCCTGTTGCCTAAATAGGTGTGACATAATAAGAGTAAAAAAGATGACTATCAGAATGGTAAATTCTGTAAAGTCAGGTGTGAGTGAGAAATAGCAGTAGTGTCCTGAAGCACGGAGATGTCTCAGTCATGCCTTGCAAAGTTATGTGCTTGTACTGAGTGATATAAAATAGCAGGGAGAGAGACAGAACTTCCTGAAAATTTATATCTTCATTTTTCTATAGACTAGGCTATAGAAAAACTTGGATTTCCCTTCTAAAAGCTTGTCTTCGTAGTGAATCCTCAGTTACCTGTGCACTTTGGAGCCACACTGCTGTTCAGAAAGCAAAATGTTTGTGTTATCTTGGTGTTGTGTTAATTCCCCAGGTTTTGTACTGAAAATCAGTATTTATGCATAAGACAGCATACAGAAGCTTTTAAAAGCACATGTGTTAAACATCGTTCTGTTGGCTGTAAGAGCAGCAGAGATGGCAGGAATGTGACTGGATCTGTGAGAATAACTTCAGAATAACAAGGTTCCTGTATTTATACCTTTCAATGTTGGTGAACACATACACAAGCATAGAAAACTGGAGAATTTTTATCTCAGCGGTACCCATGGGGCACATGCATCATCTCTTTTCTCTAAATGGCTTGTGTGCAGTCACATGTAACAGTGCAGAGCTTATGATGTCTTTATCATCTTGCTGACTCCATGTAAACCTCTTTTTCTCTAATGTTTTAAAAAGCCATGTCTCCTGTTTTCCTGTTACCTCCAGAACCCACATAGGGTCAAGAGTTTCCTATTACTGGGCCCTGCAACACTGACCTCTGCTTTTTTTGCTTTTTGCTTTTCTTTCAATACATTATGAGATTCTTGTTTCATGGTAGTCAGAGAAAACATGGAAAAACCTTTTGGCCCTTACCTCAGTTCTCACAGGATGTGGAAGTGCTGTCCTCAGTTCCACACCACCTGCAACCCATCTTTTTCAGCACTGGGACCAATGTCCATGGAACTCCCATCTTCTCTCACTAATACTATACACTGTTCTGAATTGATATGTGTCTGTATTTTTTTTCCAGAATGGGCTGCAAATGATGTTCTGTATTACACAACTCAGAAGAACCTTAAATGCCAGAATGTCTTCATGACCACATTCACTTACCAGAAACACACTAAGTTAGTTTATACAGAACAAGATGCAAGGTAATACATACCTAAAATATAACAAGTCCTTTACATATTTTAGAGTATTTTATATAACTGTTTATAACTCTTAAGGGAAACTGTTTTGGGAAACAAAGTGGTTTGGAAAACAAGGTGTTCCATATCATATCTCAAATAGTAAAATGCATTGTTGTGTTCTGCTGTCAGTAGTGCCTTATACAGCCTGAGAATGGGCTCCGTTCTCCTTTTGATATGTGATCAACAGAGATTTAACTTTCCTCTCTTACCTCAAGAGTTCAGCTGAGTTTATAAATGTCAAGGTCACTCTCAGGTCAGGCTGTCCTTTAATGAATGTGTGACAGTTTCATACAGGGTAAATCAGACCGTGGATTTCATTTTGTTTTCTCTGCTATTGATGTCTGATACATCTTTTTAAAAAAATACGTAAGTTCAGGCTAATCCTTGCTCTGGGTAATGGATGAGCAAAATCATTACAACATTCCAGGAGACGGAACTATTGTTGACTGAATACCCTCTCAATAACCTTTCTTTAAGCAGTGGTTTAGGAAGACATGAAGGCTCTTTGCTGAATTGAGCGTAGAACTAGCTTTTCGGCGTTGTAGCGCATGGTATATTTATACAGCATTCCATAAATATTTGTGATTATTCTTCATTCAAGTTACATATTCAGTAAAGAAATTCCAATTATACTTATAAGACAAATAAAGAAAATAAAGAAAAGAAACAAAAAACCCGCAGTGGAGATGGAATAAATAAGATCTTTTTTTTCCAGCTGCATTTGATGCATAGTTTTGGAAAATCAAGTTGTACTGACCTGGCACTTCCCCACAGGGAAACTGTTGGCATAATTCTGAAGGTCACAGTCATTACAGTAAATCTACTAGAAACTTACTCTAAAGGTTCAAGTGCTATTGCAGCTCATAGCTGAACTCCTTCATCGAAGATGGCAAGACATTCTTTTGTATAGCCACTGAGCAGTTCTGTTCTGCATCTCACTAGCTCTTCTAGTTGCAATCAAATTTTTTTAGAAGCTGAAAATTTCTTGACTTTTTTTTTTTTAAAAAAAGCTACAAAAATAAAAAAAAAATGTAATATCAAGGTCACAATCCTTGGGGAGAAGTGTAACATGCATTTCAGCTCAACCCTCTTAGAGGCAGGATCAGGAAAGCTGGACTCTGTGAATCTCTACTGAATGTAGTGCTACATTGTTGCCAAATTCATGGGTATTAGTGGCAGGAGGCTGATTTTTCTTGCAGACTTTAGCTCCCCCTCTGTGCCTGTCCTCCTAAACATGTCAAGAGGGTGCAATTAGAAAAAACTATAGTACAAAAAAAATTCGAATCCTCCACCTGCAAATAATTAAAGGCACCAAAAATGCTATCTAAAGCATCCTTTTCTTCACCAAATACTCTGAATCCTAGAGAGATCATCATTGCAGTCATGTATCTGATCTGTGTGATGCAGATTATGGTACTCAACCCTGCATTTTCTTGATGGAATCTGGATCTTTGTGTTGGACAGTTTTGCTTTTAGACATCCAGACTTAAGGGTTCAAAATGGCAAAGAGACTGTTCTGATCCAAGATGTGACATTCCAGTTAATTAGGATGAATCACAGAAATTTGAATCTGAATTTCAGACTGAACTTCTCTACTATTAGCATCCAGCCACTGGCTGTCATTCTGCTTTCTATTTCTAGATTTTAGAGGGATTTAAAACCAGTAGGTAGTTCCTAGTTTCTTAGTTCCAAAACCAGTTCCTAGTTTCATATAGGTCTCTGTGCTTTTTTTCTTTTTAAATAGCACTTTTTTCCCATTTGCTTCAGACAGTTAGGTCAGTAACAATTGACGTTTTACCAATTTATTTTTTTAATAGCTCTTACTTTTGTTATTCCTGTTACCACATGATATCATTTATTATTTTAACTATCCATTACTACTTTTTTTCTTTTAATAGGGTTACAAGCTCAATTAAAAGTTCCACATTTTGCTTGAATTTTAAAGCCTGTATGCATCAGTAAGATTCCAGTCTAACTCAATGATGCAAAAACCTGGATTTAGTTGGGCAACAACTGAACTGCTTTCCTTGCAGATTTCAGGTTTCACACACAAGATTGAGGGGTTTTAAATCAATCCGAGGGTAAATGCAGCAGAAGTGGGTCTGGGAGTCAAGAAGCCTGAAATTTCTTCACTCTGCTATCAGGAATGCTGCTTCTTACCTTGCAGATGGAAGTCCATGATTCTGAAATAACTGATGTATTTTAAAATACTGATAAAATTTAAGCTTTTTCCTTTTTTTTTTTTAATGATTCCCTACAGATTCTTTGTAGACCTTTATTGCACAAAAGACAGGCGTTTTCTCACTATCAACAGCAACAGCAAGACAACCTCAGAAGTTTGGCTGGTTGACTGCAGACATCCCTTTGAGTCACCTGCTCTTGTACAAGCACGAACCACGGGGGTCATTTACTACATCGAGCACAGAAAGGACCAGTTGTACATTCTTACTACATATGGAGAACCTGCAGAATATAAGGCAATTTTGACTGATAATTACATTCATAGGATTAATTCAGATACCTATTGCAGGTCATATAGAAATAGTAAGGTTGGCTTTTAATTCTGTTAGTCACAGCTTACTGAAATAAATTGAGAGAGAGCTGCTTGGATTAAAAAGACTGATAGTGCTGCATGGAGTCTCACCTACAAGAGGCTAGTTTGATCCTAACTCCTTTGACAGGATCAAGAAATGACTGCTTCAACAGTCATTCTATCAAAACTTAAGCTGGTGATCTCAGTCTATGTAATCAAACACACCTACAATTTTTCTGGCCATGCTGAAAGCACTTACTGTATTATAATCTTCTGCAGAGTAATCTTTGAAACTTGGTCTTCTCCAAATGTTACTGCATTGTTCTTCCATTTTACCTAAGTAAAGGGAGTTTAAAAATCTTCAGTTTTAGATAGGCAAACACCCCAAATAAAAAAAAAAGTATTTTTTGGCAAAAAAAATGTTGTGTGAGATCACCTGTAAGTCTGTACCTCTCATTTGTAACTCTTACTACATTTTAGTAAGGTTGTTTGGATTTTTTTACAGTTGATGAAGGCACCAGTAACTTCAAGTGGCAAGGAGAACTGGCAGTTAGTTTATGCACTGGAAAAGAAAACCAAGCTAGTAGACTTTGAGATGTTCAGTGATGACTGTATTATGTTCCTGAAGACTGCTGGTCATCTTTACTTAAATGTGATTTCTTTTGTTTCATACTCAGTTCAGTCAATAAAGGTAAGTTTTAGCTTGGTTTAAGCAGTATAATATTTTTCCATTTTTTTTGTTTGTTTTGCTTTTTTTGGCATAACATAATGGAAGGAAAGATAAATTACAAATGTAAAATCAGTTTGGAAACTATTAATACTGACAATTTCATCATTATGACTAATTGTATTGCCTCTGGCTATTGTTAACATTTGATGTGGTGGCTTATTGCAGCATTTAGAAAGTTAAAGAGCAGTTATCCTGTGAGCCAGTTCTTTCTTCAACGGATTACAGTCAAGCTCTTCACAATACAGCTGATTTCTAATGTAAAACAGAACTTAGTTCCCTGAATGCTCTACTTAGTTTTACTGAGGCTATTTTTGATTGCACTCATTGGAGTAAGCAAGGCCCTTCCCATAGGAAAAATATTAATGTTCAGAAAACAAGTATGGACACGGTCCCATAATAAATGGGAAGACTTGATATTGCAGTACAATTGGTGCAAAGGATTTGCTTCCCTTCTCTAGTTGTTAAATACTTGTGGATTTAAACAAACAAAGTGACTCAAGCCAAATCCATGATTTCTGAAGACCATTCAGGTGAAATATTTAATTGATTTGTTTTCCTGAAAAATACAGTCTGAACAACTCACAAGTTTATTGCAACAAGCTGCCAATGCTGCACTCTATAAAACTGCTACAGAAAAAGGTTTTCAACCAAGTACGCTGTATGGTCTCCAAAATCTTCATTTTTAAAAATGGCTATAGTTTATTTATTCAGAAAGGGCCTGCAGTTACTCAGGAGAACTTGGACTTCTGCTGCCTTTTCAGAAGCCTCTAGCAACCTAACCCAAGTAAGTAATGGTCTGGCAGAGGGTTTGGCTATGTCCCTGCTGCTCTCAAAGAATGAATCTTGATTTCTTTCATTCTTAGCAGAGTTAAAAACCTTAAATATAATAACAGTAAGTGTCTGAGGGTGAATGTGCCAGGAAAAGGTTTTGTTCTTCACAATGGCTGGCACTAGGAACAAAGTTAAGAGGCAGGGGTTTTCAGTGGCTTAGCATTACTGAGCTACCTCAGTAAAAGCGTAATAGCTGACATGGACTTGGCTGTATAACATGTTGAAGTAGAACTGGAAATGCAAGGAAAAATAGGATGTAAAAAATAAAACTAATGCAGAATCATTTAAAATGTTTTCTTTTAAAAAAATCTGCACTAATACCCATATTAAACTGAAATTGAATTTATTTTTTGTTTTTATTTCATTGTCCACCTTTATCCAATGGCCTCAGGGGAAAAGTTCACTAGTCTTTCACTTTGACAGTTTCATTACTGGATTTAAAGGAAATACAGATTGTTGTAAATACAAACTGAAGATAATTAGTTAATATCCAAAGTTTTTTTACTCTGAAGGACATAATAAGCAAAATTTACAGAAGCAGTGCAAGGGTCTCACTTGAAATGTCATGTTTTCTCAGCTACCTACATGGGCCTGTGAATTTGAATTGGAATCTCATCCAGAACATACCACCAGCACCTGCTATTTTCAGCTCTCCTCCCCAGTACACCCCCCTAAGCGTTTTGCATATTCATTTAAAGAAAATAATCTCATTGAACAAGCTGTGCAAGAGGTACCAATTATTAAGAATTGTCACACTAAACGTTTACTAGCTAAAAGCAAGGTAAGATTTTTCAGTGTTTTTCCCATTCCTTTTATTCTTACCTTCCTCCCCACCCATTTAAAGAAAGTGCACTTGGCAGGGAACAGAGATTAAAAAATGTAAAGAGCAGTTGGTGCTATAGTTACTAAACACTGGGTGTTTTCTTCAGTGCTACAGAGAAGAAGAAAGTGTCGTGATTTTTTTTTTTCCCATTAACCTGGGTATTCCAGAGGAGATAACAGCACACAATGAGTGAAGAATCTTAGTATAAGTGAGAATTGCTAGTTGATGTAATGATATTGTACTCCACATGATAAATGAAAACTGTGCCAGCTGTTGAAAAGAATACCCCACAACCAGCTGCATAGTTCAGATCAAGAAAGGAAAGTTTTAACAGCCTGAGTTTAAAAATTTGGAGATGTTAATAAAGAGTTTGTACTGTGCTAAGTGGTAAACTCTATTGTTAATAACATATATTCTTGGTGTTAAAGGGAGAAGGAAGACTTAGGTGCTTGGGTAGTTTAAAAACTCCTCAGGTGTTGCACTTAAATGAATTTATACTCTGCATCCATAAGCTCACACAGCAGAGGTTCGGTCTCAGGCTTTATTTTTCAAGAGTGCTTTGTACACTCTAAGTGAAAAAAAATTACTGTAATCAAAAAAACCCACATTTTAAAATAAATAATTGAAGTTTTCATTGCCATGTGTCATTGAGATTTTTGCAATGTCCCTTATTGTAAAACTACTCCCTCTTTTCCAGGATGAAACTTTGGTGCCAATTACAGTTTTTCATAATAAGAATTCTAAAGAACTGCACAGGAGACCACTTCTAGTTCATGTATATGGAGCTTATGGCATAGATTTGAACATGAGCTTTAAAGAAGAGAAGCTGATGTTAATTGAAGAGGGTTGGATATTAGCATATTGCCATGTTAGGTAAGTCAAATATAAAATGGAAATAAAATTTTGTTTTGCAGGATACACAGATATTTGTTCACGTACAACTGAAGATGTACCAAAATAATTTTTTTCATGTATCTATACCTAATTATTCATCTCTTCTTAGATTTTTTTATTTAAGTAGTTTTTGAATTTACCTCAGGGGAAAAAAAGCCACAAGAGCACACTACATTTTTGGTTTCTTAAATCTACATGATGGCTGTATGTAACATTTAATCTTTTCAAGTCTCATTAATTCTTGTCTCATCTTTGCTCAAGAAAAATGTCAGTTACATGCTCAAATTGCCATGACATGTTATCTCCCTCTCCTTCTGAGAACATTATATGCTAATCCTTAGTATGTGTCTTCTGAAGGCCATTTACATTCCACAACCACAACTAAGCATTTATCCTGCAACCCTTGTTCTTTTATTGGCTAAGTCCTCTGTCTCCAGTTTAGCTACCAATCTACCAGTTTTATAAAACTGCAATGTACAATAGGCTTCAAATTTTTCTCAGTAGCTAAGGAAGATAACAAAAGAATCACTTTAGGGACAGGAGGAATGAGTAACTGTTGGAAATACCAGACCCAAAACAAATTCAGCAAATATATTCAATCTGCTGTACTTGGTGGCAAGCATTGAACTCTTCCTCCTCACACCCCACTAAGTATCTTAAGATGCAGGTCAGTCCTACATGAAGATGGATTTGTCATCCAAAGATGGCAGGCTAATCAAATAATCCATTTTAAACTTGAAACCAGAAGAGGAAGTTTCAGGTGGCTTAGAACAAAAATTGTGGTTGCATAGAAAGAAGTATATATTATTTTTATAATTCTGTATTACAAAATGTAACATTTCAAGTAGCATTTGAAATTCACAAGTTAGGGGGGAGAAAAATCCCAAACCCTGCTTTCTAACAGTCTCAGAATTTCAGCTAATCAGAAGACAAATCTCTAGAGTCTGGTGTGGTGCTCAGAAATACTATTCTACTATTTTTAATAAGTAATAGTGTTAGTCATGTAATATTGGTAACATTTTCAGTATTTTTATAGTTTCCTGTATAAAAACATAATATTATCTAATTTTATTGCCTACAATGAAAATGTGATTTCTTAGAGTGTTGCTTCTCCTGTGCATTCCAGGACACAAGCACATGAGTGCAGAGAGTGCCCTCTCTACAGTTAGTATTTTCACCAATCATCACAAATGGATTTATTTTGCCTTCATGTTGTCTCTTTTAGCCATAAAGAAGGAAAAAATAGAGAACAGTTAATTGGAAAAGCAAAATATGATGTGTAACTCTGTAGCTGCTGCTGTTCTTTAATTACCTGAAGGTACACCATATAATGTTTTCTGAAGAGACTCCAACTTGAATTGCATTAAATTTCAGGGGTGGAGGAGAGCAGGGCCTTAGCTGGCACAGAGATGGATGTCAGCATAATAAACTCAAAGGTGTCCATGACCTCAGGGCTTGCATCATGCTGCTGCATCAGCTGGGATTTTCTCAGCCCAAACACACAGCACTGGCAGCTGCCAGTGCTGGGGGAGTTCTCGCAGGAGCCCTGTGCAACACTGATCCAGCACTGATCAGAGCCATGGTTTTACAGGTGAGCTGCTGCAGACTTTTTATGGATTATAACATTAAACTGTATTATCTGTGTTATTGTACCACTTTCAGAATTGGAAATATTCCAGTTCAAAGCTCACTCTCCTCATTTGTTTGAGAACACCTTGACTCAAGGTCCACTGTCCTATTTGCCAACTTTTCTTTTTTTAATGACTTCCTAAGGCTCCTTTCATAGATGTTCTAAATACAATGATGAAAACCCATCTCCCACTGACAATTGAGGAACAAGAAGAATGGGGAAATCCATTAGAAGATGAAAAATGTATGAAGTATATCAAAAGCTATTGCCCATACCAGAATATTAAGCCACAGGTAAAACTATGCTATCTGTGCAAAATACTACAGGCATAAAGTGTAGTGGTTTATAAGAAAACCAAAAGTAGATCACTGAAATTTTAAAAAAAAAACCTCCAATATAAATTATTTCAGTAATAATCTTAGCAATAGTTGGAGTCACAAGTGACTACTGATATTAACCCAATGCCTTCTAAACGATACAGATTTCTAAACTTGCTTGTGTTCTAGGACTTTCAGGAAGTAATAGATATTGCTAGATATTACTTTGACTTGCTATTGTATAGCAAGTCTCAACATGCAAAATGCTTTCTTTTGTGGGGGAATTTTGGCATTCTGCTGTGTTTTGCTGATTTTTTGCAGACACAGGAGGAAGGTATTTTCCACTGATTTAATACCTTTCTAGAGATATTAAAATAAACATTGAAAGGGAGGAGGACCTATAGCATTGACATTGCATCTCAAGGAAAATCTCTCTCTTTTTGACAGTGTGTTAGCTGTGCTGCACAGCTAAATTAAGTAAAAATTTTACTATTTAAAAAACAACTTCTGTGCAGGAAAATAGCAAAAATAAACCTCAAATATTGTTCTAAGGTAAACCATTCCATGAATATTACTCCTTTTTTTCTTTTTTTGCAATCATCAGCAAGCAGACAGGTATCAGACCTTTACCAGTGCAGAGGGGACGTTTCTATGACCTTTTGCAAGTAGATTATGCCCTACTATGAAGTCATTTTTCAGACCGAAATACTTTTTGCAGTTAGAGTGACAAAACTCATAGAAAACACTAAGTAATTATGGAATAGATGAGTCTTTAAATAAATCCTAACAAGTTGTACAGTAAGAGAAAAATGTGTTACTCTATGATAAAGACCACTTGTCAGGTGTTTAACTGGCTTTGGTTTTTAATCTCAGTGCTATCCATCAGTTTTTATCACGGCATATGAAAACGATGAGCGAATACCACTAACAGGAATTCTACAGTATGTTCAGAAACTCAGGAAGGCTGCACTAGATCATGCCAGCAGAGCAAGAAAGAAAGGTAAGGATAAGAATATCATAGATAAATGAAGTAAACTGAACCGAAGTCTTAACAGTCATGTAATTAAAGACCATAGAGATTGATTTCTCCTTAAATTAATTCAAACACAATCCCATATCACCAGCTCCACAGCAGACTCAGGACACTCTCTGAGATGGAAAAACATAAAGATTGGGAGCCTGTGACTGGGGCTCACTCTTTCCTTGGCCTCCCCATGGGTCAACTGTTAGACAGTGCAAAGTGAGCCCACTCTGTCAGTCTAGCTGCTGACAGGGCCAAGCTGCAGTTCTCAGCAACCCTTGGAGAAAAATCCTATTTTTGCTGCTATACAAAAACCTGCTTTTCTCGTTTTGCTAAAGCTGCAGGTCCTTAGTCCAAGCTAGAGTGATAACAAGACCAAGACACAGGTGTTTTTATACCTGAAACTTAACCCTAGATTTGGGAATTTCCAGCAAAAGGTACATTCAAGCCTGACTATTTTAATCTACCATCCAATCTAGGGAGAGGCTTTTACCATCATTACCAAAAGAGATCTTGAATAACCTTTTCTACATTTCATGATACCCTATCTCTGAGCAGCACAACTGCAGTGGCTGAGAAATTGCAGCAGGTGCTGTGGTTGCTGTTGAGCTCTTTGTGCAGGAAGAAAAGAGTATGTCTTAAAAAAAATTAAATTTTTTTACATGTGATCATGTAAATTTTTAAAGACTCAAAGAGAACAAACACACTAAAGTAGATGAATATTTTCCACATATGCAGTTATTAGAAATACAAATAATTCATTCAGAAAGCCCCTCTACAACGCTCATTTTCTTAAGGAATAACAGAAATTCTATCAGGACAAGAAGGCAGAATTAGCTATCCTTAAACAATTCACATACTCAATTTTTTCGTTGTTCATTCAATGTAAAGTGACCACCAGCTTCACTGTTCCAGGAAACTGGATTCCTAATATCATCCTAGATGTCCAGGCAAATGGCAGTCATTGTGATTCATCCTGGGAGCACTCACTGAATGAGGTATGGTCCCTTTATGGCACAGCTCCATAGCATGTTGCGGGATGTGTCCCCTCAAGGGACACTTCAGCCTCAGTAGTTGGTCAGTCATTGAATGTATGTTTAAACTATAAAGAAAAACTGCTAAAGCAACTGCTGATTTTACACATGTATAAATATATATAAATATATATATGTAAAAACCCAGCAATCTTTGCATATAATGATATGTATTTTTATACATATATATATATACACACTTGTGCAGATATAAAAAAGACAGTGACAGAGCCAGATCATTGAAATAGTCTTAAAATAGTGTTCAATTCCCACTGTAATGTGCTAAGGGCTTTGAATGAAAGGTTCCAAGTTGTGCAAAACATTGTTCCAGCAGGAAGTCTTGCTCTGTAGAGTATTAAGTGCTTAAAACTGTCACACTATTTACTCCCATCTTCTTCATGAGTAAAACATACATGATAGGTTGGACTGTTACATTTTGAAATGCATGATCTGTGCTATCAAAGCTATTATAATTAGCTTTCAATATTTTGCACTTTATACAAGCATGCTTGTTAAAAGCAAAATACCGCCAAGACCTGACATATTTTTACTGATGTCTCAGATTGTCACAGTTTGATACAAATTTTATTACTCTTAATTTTAACAAATCATACAAAATGTTAATTTGGTGGTGGTGGCAGTTATTCCCAAGATGAACTCTTTCAGGAAAAGGTACATGCTGTCTTAAGGAAAGATATTTCTTAGCATTAATATAGGAAAGGAAGATGACTAGAATAGCTGCACAAGAGCCTGAAAGTTTATAGTGCAAAGAACTTTGTAATAAAATACTTTCATTATTTTAGGTTGCAAGACACCTTGCTTTTCTGAATAGAGAACTTGAAGAAGTGTCTTATCCCCAACATCACAGCAAATTCTGCAAATAACTCCTAAACACACTGAGCACCTGAAAAACTTTGGGTCAGATTTGGATTTGTATGGAAAGCAAACACCTTCTCCAGAGAATCTCTACTCTCAGATCCCTGCCTTATGGGCACAAGCACAGAAAGCTGGGTGTGGCATTGCCTTACAAAAATACAGACCAAGAACTGGATTTCTGCCCTGCCAGGCTGTGGAAAAGCAGCTGCCAGCAGAAATGAGTTTGTCCAGCAGCTCTGTTCATGTGAGCCAGCAAAGCAGCGTTACATGAACGGAGCTGGAGCACAACAGTGGGCAGGTAAAGCCTCACAGGAGAGCCAAAGGCACTTGGCACAGGTGGCCTTCCTGTCCAAGGCATCTGTTGCAAGGCTATTATCTTGCACAAGGCAGTAGAACTCCTCTGAAGCATCTGATATTGAAGTCTCACTACTTCCAGAACTAATTCACATACATAGGTGATGGTGATTGCTGCCCTCTCTGTTTGCACAGCAGCCATGGTTGCTGTTGGATGTGGTGGGATTGACCAAACTGCAAAGAAAAGCAATCTCAGCAGAACTCTGATGTGAATACATTAAAAAATCTTGCAGTTACGTTACCTAGCATGGTAATCTTAAGAAGGTGGTGCCAGAGTCTCTCAGGGGTACAAGATCAATGTGTCAGAAGATGCCAGAGTATCTCCAGAGGATGAAACTAAAAGAATGCCCCAACTAAAGCAGCCCAATTCATAGCTTAGCTGCCCTCTGAGCAAGGCACAAACCTGCTGTGCATTGCTTGTTAAAGAGATGTGTGGTGCACACCTAGGGCCACATCAACCACTGCAGGTACAGCAAATGGAAATCAGAGCACATGTACAAGTGTGACATTTGGTAGGGTTGGTTCAGCTGCTTCCTCTGAACTAAAGGACACACCCTTCACCTCAGCCTTAGGGCAGGAAAAGAAATAAGAGAATGCAAACATATTCTGACTTAACAGGGAGGGGAGAATCAACTGGAAATGCAGTTATGAGTGTGGAATTAGATATTAGCTATATTTTGTTCTTACAAACTTTGAGGAAAATCAGAGTTGTTAGATTTGAGAGAAGAGGTAAAACATCACAATAATATACACTAGTCTTGCTTATGTTCACCTGTTTTAGCAAATATAGGGCCACCCCTCTGGAATGAGTTTTACAAATCTGCATACTTCTAAATAGTTACAGTAAACTGCCAAAGGCTTGGGATTCCACAGGAGCACTTACCAGCAACCTCCAGGATCAGCACCCAGAAAGCAACTGTTTCCTCTCCTCCCAAAAATACATGCTTAAACAGATTTTTAGAACAGGTTTACTTTTCTTCTCCACAGACCCTAAGGGGGAGTTTATACCATTCTTTTTCCTTTTCATCACAAATACTGATACAAGACAATTATCTATCTGATTTTTTGAGGACATTTATTTTGTACACAAAATTTTAAAAGCCAAGGAAAAATGAGTATTTTTAGCATTTCCCAGAAACTAATATCTTCTAAATTAACATTAAAGCATAGGTATTCTACTCCTCTACTTAACAGTTCATGTAGAGTAAATTGAGGACCTTGGAATAACAAGCTTTTTCTGCCACAAAACACTTCCCTTGAAAAGCTTCCATAGTATGAACAGGCTTTGCTGTTTTATATTCAAGGACCAGGCCTTCTCCCATTTCAGTTTTAATTAGTTTGGTATTGACCACTTTACCAGCATTGCTAAAATGAGTACTGAGTCTTATTACAGCTTCAGAGGGAAGGTTGGGAGCTATGGCCCTCAGGTCTATTGTCATCTCCTGGCCAAAGTTGAGCACCATCATGAAGACTCTGTCTAACCCATCCAGCTCCCTCACAAACACAAACACGTTACTGTCATTCCAGATGTAGCACATCCACCCTCGATTCATGGGGAGCTCATTGTTACGCAGCGAAGTCAGTGCTCTGTACAAACTCAGGGTTGAGTTGGACCAGGTGCTCTGGATCTGCAACAGCACCAAAAGGGTCAGTTCTTGGCACCTCAGGGAAGAAATACAGCTTCCCTCTCACACCCACTCAGGCTGCTAAGAACACACCTATCAGAATTCTGTGCTGACAATTATCCCCTTCAAATCTGTCTACAAATTTCACTGAAAAACTGCTTTTTCTCATGCACTTCCTTGGCACGTGTGGAGTGGCAGACACAGAGTTCATTAAGCATAACAGTTCCCCAGCAGTAGTGCAATTGCTTCCTCCCACAGCTTCCTTTCAGTACTGTTGATTCAGGAGAAACCCACAGCCATTCAAACCTTGACACTGAATCTTTTTCATTGAGTCCAGTCTACTGCAGTCACAGGGTTTATTTCATGTTTTATATTTCTGCTATCTTAGATTTATTTTTTTTTCCTGCCTTCAATTTTGGTCAGCACTGTAAGTCAGCAAAATCTGTTTGACTCACTGCTCTACATATGTTAGAGTTGGTCTATGTCAAGTTCTTGTTACAAAGCCAGTGCTTTCTATAGCAATAGAAATGGGGAAAAAGAGATCAGTTTTCAATTTAATATCAAAAGGATTAAAAGGACATTAAAGAGCCAAATTGCCCCATCGACATCATAATTGTAGCTGCTATGCTTTAATGAATATAGATGAAGTAGGCTCCTTATTGTGCAAGGATTTCCTTTTCTAATAAAACTCATGAGGATTCATTGCTTTTTTCCCTTGAGTTTGTTCCTGCTGCCAATGCTCACTACTAAAAGGAAACCAGAGCAAATAAGATACATTAAAATATTTTTACACCATTCATTTGTCACACATGTAGATACCTACTTCCACATTTACACTTTGGTAGTTGGAGTTAACAGGTAACCAGCTGCTGTTGCCTTCTGTAAAACCAGCATTAACTTTTCCATCCCATTGCATGGGGGATTTCTCTGGGAGGGTTGCCTAGAAAATAAAGTGATGATTACCATATTAAAAATTATTCTTTGAATAACATGTTCTCACATCTCCCAAATTATCCTCCTTTCAGTATTGCTTTCTTTGGTTTAAGTTAAAATTAATTGAGGATGCAATTGTGGTCCAAATCTAAGGAGATTCTAAGATAGTTCCTGAAATGGAGGGGAGGGGATCATCTCAGATACAGCATTGCTGGGTAAAACGTGGAATTCCCAAATAACTCTTACTAGAGTTGTCGTCCTTTGCAACAGATGGTTGGATAAAAGTTTACTGATGACAGCCAGGATATTCTGTTAAATATCTAGACATGCAGAGAGTGAATATGTGAGGTAATGAGTTCTTAGAAAAGATGTCATTAAAATAACAGTAAACAACAGGTAACTGCTGTTCAGTGTCTGTTCTTTTGTAAGTATTACACTTTTCACCCCAGAACTCTTCAAGCTTGTATTTGCAAGGGGTACAATTTTGACAGGACTGTTTGTGTTAGAAAGGTAAAATTATTACTTCCAAGTGCAAAACTATTGAAAACCAGCTTTTATCTGATTAAAAAGTGTAGATGTAAAAAAAGTCTGAAGTTCTCATTTTGAAGAATTCAGAAAAATTCTGAAAAAGCTTCCTCATTGTTACTGAAGAGCTGCCAAAAGATCTGACACTTAAATTTAATGATATAAGAGGGCATAAAATATTTTGCACATACTTTGAGTGTTTGTTTTCCATGAAAACTGTTTTTCATATAAAGGACACTTTTCAATACAATCTGTCAGAGCAGCAGCCTAACAAAAGAAATTGTCACTTTGCTTTGTGACATTATAAATAATGGGTTTCTCCTTTTTAGCATATTCTGAAAAGCAGGGGAAAAAAATCCTAAGTCTTCAACACTGTTAACACTGCCTCTCATCTTTACCTCTTTCAGTGTCTCCTGAAGTGTTTGAAATGCTGGGTCTAAAGCCTATATCATCCTGAACAAATACTCTCCATCTTCCTAAGACACCCCATTAATCAGAGAACCTTCCTCTCCAGACTGAGTGAAGGGTGGGTTTGCATTTGTTCCAAAGCCCTGAGCCACAGGGTAGCCACTAAAAGAGAGTGAACCCTGAGGAGCTCAGAGTGAGCCACTTTTCTTAAGAGAATCACTCTATCAGCAGTAATCAGCAGCAGCAAGAAAATGCAGGAGATACTTTGACCTAGGGGTTTCTCAGAGGAAATGAGATTTCCTTTTAAATCAGAGAATCATTTCCTCACATCTGAATCAGACAAATCTGGAGATGATCCTGTGCTTCAAGTACCTCTTTCCCTTTGATACAAAGCTAGTCAATGCCATTTCTAACATTGCCAGAGGCTGCCTCATTCCCTAACAGAGCCTTTCCACAGGGAAAGCAACATCTGCCACAGGACCATGTTCATATGGTACTCAAATATGGTCAGGAGAGGCAGAGATGAGCCATTCCCTTTTGGGACAGACTATGCATGATGACCAAAAGCCATTTCTGCTTGCCACCAGGCAGCCTCCCCTTCATGCCAATCCCTTTTTCTGAGCTTGGGCACACTCATGACAGCCATGGACAGAATCAGAACCATGATTTCCTTTAAATAACAGCCAGGAAATAATGAACTCTGACATAATGATGAGGGCACTTTCATGGGAGGAAGGAGACGGCTCAGTTCCTCTTCCCTCATATATCTGCAGCACACTTCTCCTAACCCCTGGCCAGACCCAGTGTTGGCACTCGCTGTCCTTTCTGGTGAAGAAACACTGCTGGAAACCATGCAAGACTGATCCAGAGAAAGACAGAAATCAGCATCCATAACTGAAGTCTACCAGTTCAGACACACATCAAGGCCTTGTTTCTGGTTTCTCGCCTGGCCAATTCCACATGCTGTACAGAGGTTTGCCATGAAGGACACAGAAAACTATTTAAACAGTGAGAAAGACTGGGTTTGGTTAACAAAACAAAAGTTCTTGTGTTTTTGAATGTTCTCTTACTTGGAATTAAACATCAAGAGGACCAGAGTTTACATGCTTTTCACTTACATTTTCTGATGCAATGTTCTCCATGCCTATTTCTTCACCATAGTAAGTTACAGGAGTGCCAGGGAGGGTTAAAAGCAGCATGTTCATGACATTGATGTACTCCTTCCCAATCCGAGTTGAAAGCCGAGCAGCGTTAGGGCTTCCAACCTGAAGAAAACATCATTCTGTTAAACAAACATTATAAAATTTCATGCATATGTGAAATTGATTAACTAATTTAATAGGACAGTAAATGTTTTGGGGTTTTATCTTTCCCTTCCAGGGCTGTGAGGTCCATTATCTTTATCTTGATGCCATTACAAACTTCTGTCCCAAAAAATTTAACACACAGAAGTCCTGCCAGCAGCATATCAGGCAGAAGTGAGGAAGAGATGACAACAACTGTCCCTGCTTACAGTTCTCTGCTATTTTCTCTGCTGTGTGAGGACTGCTCTGCTTGCTTTGAAAAGATCCTTTGCACATCCCAAATATGCTTCCTAGGAAAAAGAGGAGCAATGTGTTAACTGCCATCTACTGCCTGCTCTGCTCTGTCCCGGTTCCAGAATCCATTGCAGTGAGTCAGTTTATGGTCGTAAGATAATTATCCCAATTCCATTCTCACTGGTGATTTAGCCATTGAAGCCACTGAGGGAGAGACATGATCATAAATTCCTTTCTGTCATCTTTGCATGGGGAGTGGAACTGTTATTGAAAGCTCTCCAGCAGGACAGCCGGACAGTGCCAAATACTCCAACTACAGCAGCTGAGAGTTTTCACAAGGACAGCAACTGTAGCTCAGCTGCAGGCCCAGGCTGCTGCTGATCCCACTGAAATCAATATCTTTGTGTGTGTGGTTTCTGTCACCTACAGGAACAGGCCCTTCCTATGACAGCTCGCCTAGAACTCTTACTGCCCAGTTTGGCCATTTTCCTGCAGGCATGTTTTTCATCCATGAGTCGACAGCTTCAAAAATACTGTTGCCCGACAGATTTTTCATGTTAATTAGGTTGAAATTGAAGGGAAAATCTGCTTCTTGGATAAAAGTCGTTCCATAATACATCATTGTTGCTCCAATGTCTTCCTTTTCATCATCATCAGAACCCATAAATCTAAAAGAAGTACACAAATAGTTTTTTTGGCTTCTTTTTGGTTACACAGAACAGAATAAAGCTAGAAATGGTTGGACACAGAGCACTAAGAATTAGGTTCATTTCCCCCTCCCCATCAAAAAAAGATTAATATTAAAAATAATATTAATATTTTAAAAAAATTAAAAAGAGAAAATATTTTGTAAGGCAGATAAAGAATAAAGGAGAAATACTTCTTGAAAATTGCTGGAGAAAAATCTACAAGAGTCAACACAAGGCTGAAGTATCTGACTGAAGTTTTATCTTTCTGAATCCATGCCCACACACTCCATTCCAGAAATTTCCATGCTTTCCTTCACAGAAGAGGACCTGGGGGTCCCCCAGGTTGACCATGAGCCATCAATGTGCCCTTGCAGGTGGCTCATGGCATCCTGGGCTGCATTAGGAGGAGTGCTGCCAGGAGTGAGGGAGGTAATCCCCATTAGGCTGCTACTAAGGCCATTAGGGACTGAAACGTCTCCCAGGAGGAAAGGCTGCAAGGTGGGCTGTTTAGCCTGGGGATGGGAAGCCTCAGGGGGATCTCATCCATGTATGGAAGGGAAGGCGCAAAGGTGACAGAGCCAGGCTCTCTTCAGTGGTGCCCAGTGCCGGGGCCAGAGGCAATGGGCACAAACTGAAACACAGGAAAGGTCTTTCCCAATCAACATCAGGAAACTTCCACCAGTCAGGGTGACTGAGCCCTGGCACTGGTTTTCCAGGGAGGTTGTAGAGTCTCCATTACTGGAAATGTTCAAAAGCCACCTGGACAAGTTCCTGGGCAACTGGCTCCAGATGGCCCTAAAAAGCAGGAGGTTTGGACCAGAGAACTTCAGGAGGTCCCTTCCAAATTCAACCATTCTGTGATTTTAACACTCCCTGACTGTGTGTCTCACTCTAACTGCACTATTCAAAATAAAGAATAAATCAGGCACAGGCTTGATAAATTAGTATCTCTGTGATTAGAATGGTTTCCTTTTCTGCTTAGCTTTATATAGTCCATAGATGGAGCAGAGCTAACAGCCAATTCCTTTCTGCATAGTCTCGGGAAGAGACAGTATAGCCTATGTACTACTACCTGCACCAGAGGATTTGCATTTCTGTGGTATATTATGTTATTAAAAAACATTTTATTGCTAGCAAGAGAGATATTAATATCAGAAAAAACTGGCCAGCTGTGCTGGTTACCTGTATCTGCCAGGCTCTCTGCTGAACTCATTCATGGTGTGACGGAAGCTGCGGATGATATCATGCAAACCAACCTGCGTGGTGGTGTAGTCATGGTAGAGCTGGGAATAGGCTGTGATACTTTCCTTAAAGCAGGGTATAGTACTTCACATTAGTTCACCAATGTTTTAGGTTTCCAAATTCTCCAAATTCTTCCCATTCTTTCCTGAGACAATGCACCAGTTCATGAATTTCTACTGAAATGAGTTCAGCATGCTAATACTAACAGCATAGTGCTGAACTGCACTTGAGGAACTCTGGAGCAGCAGAGGACTGATAATTTTGGATCCCATCCTTCAGCAAGGAAAGCCCACCCACAGCACTAACCAAGAGAGTCCATCTAGAGCAGCAAGCAGAGCAGGTGCTGTGCCTCAGACTAGGCTGGAAAGATGGGCAGATGCCTTGATACAATAACACACCACCACCATGTTGGAGCTGGCCAGCTGTCTGTGACCCCCAGCTCCACAGGAGAATAGTGTCTTAGTGCTGGCACTACCTGGGAACATCACCAGGTTCACTATCAGAGCAAAAGTAACATAAAAACAGTGAATGTGTCTGGTCACCTCTCATTGTGACACATGGCATACACCAGTGTTTTTTAGTTATGCTCCAGTTCTTACCAGGGCTTCTTTGTGCAGAGTGCCCAGGACCCACCCACCTTCCAAGGCTGTCCTGATTTTCCTATAGCCACAATTAAGACCCAAAAGAGTCAAACCAGGCATTCTTGTCTCCATAGGAAATGCAGGAAAGAAAGCAAAGACAGAACTTACTCCCTTCTGAGGCTTGTCCACTCGAGGCTCATCTCGGAGATGTGTTGCTTCTAAGAGAAATTTAACGGCACCAAAACTAAACCCATCCACTCCTTTGCCAAGCCAAAATTTTATAATATCCTGGATAAAAGTAAAAATTGAAAAGTCTGAGCAAGCCCATCCCATTTAAAATAGTATACTCTTAAAAAGAAAACAAAACTTGTAAGGAGGTGTTAATACATAACAATTCATTTTTTGATTTTAGCTTCTAGAAAAATTTGAAGTACAAGTTAATCATGTTGATCTAAGGTCAAATCAATAGCTAAATAAAGTATGTCTTACTATTTCATTCATACAAAAAAGAAAAAGATTGGTCTCTAACTTCTCCCATAATTCAGGAGATCAAAGCCAGGGCATGACTCACTAAAAGCAGTGTCTAATCCATCCATCAACACAGTTGGGCTCATACTAAGTGATGCTGTTGATGAATGCACTCATCATGGCTGCACATTGATTGAAATATGCAGGAATATGTTGTTCTGCACAAACCTTGTGCCACTAATTTTCATTTACACAATAGAGCTCTTAAAACATTTCTTCTCTCTTATTTGACTGATGTAATTATTTTATTTTCAGACCTATTTGTTGATTTGCAGGAACACGAGAAATTATAATCCAACAATTACAAATTCTATTGATTTGAAGTTTCACTATCAAATTCCAATATTAATCACTATTATTAAAATTATATCGTACTTCACTAACTATATTACTACAGTTTTAGTTGCCGTAGTTTTAACAAAAAAGTCCGAAGTTCAGTTCCTCTTGAGTGGTTTCTGCAAATGTCCTTTTAGTTATGATACTTGTCTTCACCTGAGGAAAAAAACCTTTTTTCATGTTCTTTTAGAAGATGTCTATTGACCTGCCTTTTTAAAACATATGACGTACACTTGTCTGAACAGGCTGGAGTAGAATTAATCCTCACACAAGCTGTACAGGTTTTAGTCTGGCAAATAAAGACTGCCTCACTGAGCTGCACTTTCTCCTAGCGCCATTCTGAAAGCAGCAGCTCTCATTATGGTGTCTGTCCAATACTGAATCTACCCAAAAATGTTCATGCTTATACCTGTGCTCAGCACAAAAGCAAATCCGGGTATCAGCACTGCCAACATCAAGCATTGACATGGTTCTCACTGGCACCAATCTACATCATTTACACATGAAAACCACAACATGCTGGTTGCTGAGTCTGGCTATTCTTAGGTGCCCTTGTGCTGCTGAACCAAAGACTTTAGCTTCTCTGCAAATAGTCCATTTGCTTCCTGCTCAGTCCTCCTAATCTTCTGGAACAGGATTTTGAATTAAAATACTAGACAAAAATTAATCTTTAACATCATGTTTATACACATTTACCAAAGGTTGGTGTTACCAAGACAAACTTCCCAGCTTTCAAGTTTTTTGAGGTACTGGAGTTTCAATAATCCAGGTACCATTATAAAAAGTAATTAGCCGGAATCGTTAAAAAGCATGTGCAGTGCTATTGGTGGGGGGAGGTGGGGGGAGGTGGGGGGAGGAAATTTGCAAATGGCAAGATGTGGCATTAAGGGAAGTACAAAGACACAGGGAGATTACTGGGAGTGTTCTTCAAGGATCAGTCTCAAAAGCAGTCTCATTGTGTGCTTGAGTTAAAAGGTATGGCCAGAAGTGTTTTGTTTGCAGTACCTATGTGGTGGGGGGAGAGGCCCCAGAGAGACCATCCTAGGAGGACTGGGCAGCAATGAAGACCAGCACCAAAGAAACGCAGCACAATTCAAAAGTACAAAGTGGCAAACGCTTAAGGATTCAATCAAACAAATTAAGTAGCTGTACTACCTGCTGAGGGATAACTAATGAAAGGGGTAAAAAGAAGCAGCTGTTGTCAGGCTCCCCATATTCAGGCCTACATCCCCATATTGTAATGAATTCAACATTCTGCATTCCTCGGTCTGCTAGGAAACAGTGCAAGCAGTACCATCACCACCAGTCTCGCTGTGAAAACACTAATTTTCTCCCTGGAAAGTCATCAGACATGCAGGCAGATCGAAACTCACTATCTCCCCCTTATCCACAAGCCCAGGGATTCCTTGTAATTCAAATCAGCATTGCCTCTGCTTTCCCGAAAACGCAAACATCTCTTCGCTAAACAAGGTGCCATCCCTCCATTTGACTGGGCAATTAACAACTCTTTGTATCAACAGAGATAAAAACTTCTCTGCACTTGAGTAAATCAGTTCTGCACAGGCTTCAGTGCACGAGCTGCTCTGCTGTTGGCTCAGCAGCAGTCGGTTTCATGCTTACATGGATTTCTTGTTGGACAGCAGGGTTGCGAAAATTCAGGTCTGGCTGTTCCTTCCCAAACTGATGGAAATAACATTGCTTTCTCACATCGTCAAACTGCCAGCTGGAATCCCCAAAGACACTCACCTGCTCAGCCAAGGGAGAGAGACAGTCAGAGCTACTAACTTAATAAATATTTCCTCCTATGCATACATTAAAATGTGGGGCATTACAAGAATAAAATAAAGCACAAAATGCCTAATCAGTGGACTACATTTTGAACAGATTTTGGTATCTATGATTTTAATTTCTTTTTGCCACTAGTTGCTCTCCCTTTAGTTGTGCTTTGCCACAAGTATTTTTTGTTCCATGTTGTGAATTTTGAAGATTTCTTTATTAAATTAACTTTCACATTAGGAATTATCTGGAATAGAGGGGAAAACATGAGTGGGAACATTTATTTTGGAATTACTTCTCCTAAAACTTATTAAAAATAGCTTTAGTTAACTTAGAGCTTTCTGCAATTTAGTATTATCCCTTTGAAGGGCCAATGCAAGTTAAAAATGTTAAACTTTATCACCATCTCTGTAATAAAAGATTCCAAAAGCTAAGATAGTTCTTAAGAGTCTTAAGTTTAAAAAGAAATTATACAAATTGGTACAAAGTATTAATTCCACCCTGAGTTTTTGGACTATACAAGTTCCTAATCAGTCACCCACCAGTTCAAATCTTAAGTAAATCTATTTGAAACAGGCAACACACTTTCTGGCCTGATCACTTTCCAGAAAAAAAGGAAAAAAGCCAGGATCACATTGTTTTGTTTCCATCTCCACCATCACTTCAGAGGACATGACATGCAGTTTCTAGAGCAGAATACCCATACACAGAAGGGGGCATATGTGAACAACTTGTGCACAACCTTTTTTTTAAATTTGGTGTTTGTTTCATGAATGAAGGTTTAACACTGAGGTGAAGAAACAAAAGTAATTTTTAAAATTCCACTTGAAGTAGGAACTTTTCCAGCGATCCCCCAACCTGGTTTAAATTTTAATCTGCACTAACTCATGTAGTAACATCAGTTTGTACCTCTCACCAGTCATTTATAACCCCATGTACACTGGGATAATCATGTTACAGCTTCTTTTGCTCTTTGGCATCCAGCTTGGGATGTGCATGTGTCCCTTCCCAAGTTTACCCAGTTGTTGGGAGGGATGACTGAGCCAGAAGCCTGCATGCAGTCCTGCCAGATGTAGTAGTCTGCGTATTTGCCAGTCTGATTGCGGCTCAACTGAAACCACTGGTGTTTGTCGCTTGTGTGGTTTGGTATTAAATCCATTATCACCTTTAGCCCTTAAAAATAAAAACAAAACATAAAAAAATTCATCAAACCCCCCCAGCCCCCAAATTACATTACATTTAGCCTTTTAAGACAACATTCATATTTTTTCTAAATGCAGTATCAGAGGTATTTGGGCTTCTTCCATGCCAGAGGTCTGGTGGAGGGGCAAAAGAAACCCAAAAAACCATAAAAAGTACCAGACTACCAAAACAGTTAGACCAGACTGGTGTTTGCAAGTAGCTGGAACACAGCTTGGGAGGGAAAGAAGGGTGAAGAAAAAAATCAGAACAGATTTCTGTTATTATGAGCCACTTTCACTAACTCTGACTCCATCATCTGTCTCACACCTCCCAGGTGAGAAAGGCACTTCACCAGTCTAGCATCAGTGAACACACATTCTTCATCACCCTGCCTAAAGACCAGATGTTCTATTGAAACCTCAAATATTTTCAGACTGGCAAACCATTTTCTGTTCAGCTCAACAGCTGCAAGAAGAAACACCTGAGCAAACATTTGGTCTGAGGCATAAAAGCACCAAAGCAAGGATGCAAGGTCAGGAAGGAAGCGTGTATTCCCTCATGTTCAGTCAGACAGAACTGCACCTCAGCTTGATCCTGTAATGCCCATAAGATAGGCCTCAGGGGGCATGGACAGGTGCCAGCCCACCACCCACAAACATCCTCCTTGCAGAGGACATGCTGCCACCCTGTGCTGCTGCTGTAGCTCCCTGTGCCCTCTGTCCTGCTTTCAGCACTGCTCCAGAGCCAAAGGGCAGGAAACAGCAATCACGGAGCTCACGTTGCTGTGGAGTCGCCTTGTATCCTTTGCTGGAACCTCCCATCTGCTCCTGCTCAATGCCACCACGGGGGGACTGACAGATGCACAAACAAGTCTATATAAGGTCCATCTTCTCAACAGAGTTACCTTGCCTGGAGGTGCAGCTTACCTTTGTCATGTATGGCTGCAACCAGATTCTCAAAATCTCTCATTGATCCAAAAATGGGATCAATGTCATAGAAATCTTCAGCTCCATATCCAAGGTCTTTTAAAGGAGACTTAAAGAAAGAGGTGATCCAGATGGTTTTTATATTCAAATATGTAATATGGTCCAGTTTTTCTTGGATACCTATTTAAAAAGGAAAGGACATCATTTGTTCAGGAAAGACAGAAGATTTCTGTTTGTACAAAGGTTCCTTTATCTTTCTGACATGTTACTGTGGTATGCAACTACAGAAGCAGTTTCTTCCCTTCACTTGCCAGTACTGTACAGTGTGGCTATCATTCCTTGTTTAGAAATGCATTGTCCATTTTGAGCCTTGCCTTTCTGCAGGGCAGTCTCAGCTCAGCTCCTGATAAGTGGCATTGGTTCCTTGCTACCAGGGGCCCCATCTCCACTCATTCTTATGAGCTGATAACACCTAGACCATGAAGAAAACAACACATCCTTCTCCCCTCATTGTCAGATTTGGTTTTCCTTAAGAAGAGCAGCCACCAAACATGACCAGGTGCTCCGCACCTTTCATCCTTCTGACTGGACTCAGTCTGACTCTGGCAGCAGCTGTGCTGCTGCTTGCTCCCAGCACCATCTCTCAATATCCCTTCTAATTCCCCGCTTAGACTTAACTTGAGCAAGCAGCTCTTGGATTTATTCACAACATGAGTTGCTATTAATGTTGCCTGACTTTTCTTACTTCTCTCCATAAAGGTGGCTTTGTCTATTGGACTGTACTCTTCCACTGTTTGTTTTTTTTTTTATATACACACACAACTGTTACACAGCAAGAACGAAAACTGACTCACCTTTCAGATCCCCATTCCCATCCATGTTGCTGTCCTTGAAGGAACGAGGATAGATCTGGTAAATAGGACTAGCTTGCCACCAGTCAAGGCACTTTGGAGAGAGAGCAATGATGGCAATCGTAGTGCACACAAGTGCCACAGAACCAGCAATTATGAGCCAGAAGAGGATCTCCCTGGTGACTCTGTAGCGGGCTTGGCTGGAGAACTGCAGCAAGACTTCCTTTGGCATCCCAGCATAAGGCTTCAGCACCGTATCCTCTACAACCACCAGGTCCACATCAACACTGCACTTTTTTGACATTTCTTCTTGGCTACTGGTATCCATCTCCTTGTCCTCAAAAGCCTCATTTTGAACAAATCCATTGTTCTCCACACCTCCCTTCTCACTCAGCTCCATAGGTAAGCTCTTAGCTTTCACCTCAACTGTTTTACTTGAAAGTTCTTGTCCTGGAGACTGGCCACAGCACCTTTGTTCAGTGGAATGAGAAGCAGTGCAATCAGCTACTCTGGGTTGATAATCAATCCTGACCAACTGGTCAAAGGTCAAAAAGAGACAAAAAGGACAAAGTGCTCACAATTTTCTGCATATTCATCATCTTCAGCAAGATAACAAAATAAGATTTTTATAAGATAGGGCAGTTCTGCTGGGAAGAAAAGGCTATTGTTGGTATCAGCTGAGCACAGTTATGTTTACTCTTGCTCTCTCCAGTACACCACACTTCTCTTCCTTATGATAGGAGGGGGAAATTCAGGTTTTTACCACTATGCAGCTTTCCAAATTGGTCCTAGTCTCCCTTGCCTGAAGCAATCTGAATATGGGTAATTTAAATATGAACAGCAAGAGAATGAAGGTTGGCAACCACTGGCCCAAACACACCACAAACTAATAAGAAAAGATTCAAAAGCTGGTTGTGCTTCTTTTTCAGTTTAGATAACCCACCCCAGCCCACCCCCAACTCCCAAGCACTAACAACTGCTGTGGTACATACTGATCCAGTGACTTACAGCAGGTACATGGGGTGGATTGTTACCCCCAGAACCAGCCCCGGGGCAGGACAGGATAGTTCTCCACAGGCACAAGCAAAATTCAAGAGAAAAAACCCACTGCCCACTATTAAAATCCATCCCCCCATTAAAAGGGAAGAAAAAAAAAAAAAAAAAAAAAAAAAAAGCCCCAAGTGCCTGAAGTCAGCATCAAGACATCCCTTCCCACCAATGCCCCCTGCCCAGCACACCAAAGGACACACAAAGAATATTGCAAAGGAGCTGCCCTATCACTTGTAAAAGTTAACTCCTACCTCTGACCATAGGGTCAGGATCCTATGGAAACTCATGGACAACTGCAGTGGAGACAAGGCTGGGTTGTGATTTAAAAAAAGCGTTTATGGTGTTTGCCTCAAGCAATGAAAGAAGTTTATAAACTACGGACTGTAAAAAATACAGCATGCAATATTAAAATTACTCAAAAATGTGTTATTTCTTCAGTAGCTGAGCTAAGAACACGTATTTGATGTTGACAGATTTAATCCTTCCTCTTCTTAACAGCAGTGCCTGGCAGCAACCTCAGCCTGTGCAGTGTCAGGCAGCTGTGGAAGCATCCGAGATAACAGCTGTATTGTCAGTGCCTGTGATTCAGTATTGCCAGGAAATTCGAAATATCTGACACAGTTTCACTTGCCTTTAACGACTCTACAGTCTTAACATCATCATATCAGTAAGCTGTAAAAGTTTCCAGACAGGCACTGTGCACTCAGGGCATACACTTGTATTCAGTGCAATGCCAGTGACTTCTCACTCCATTTCAATTGTTTCATTTCAACGACTTAACTTGCAATTAAAGTAGAGAATGTATAAATACTGATTATTTTTAGACTGCATCAAATACACCTAAAGACCTGGTACTCCCCAACTTGCTTTTTTCCCCGCCAAACTCAGAGGTTTAAAAGTGCCAAAGTCTTCCTGCATACACAAAAGCTCTCTCAGTCACCCAAAAACAGCAAAGCCAGTCAGAGCAAGAGCAAATGATGGCCAAAACACAGCCATATGCCACAGATGCATGGGTCACATAAGCCAAGGAGACTCAGGACACTCAGGTGCCAAGTATTACTGGTGGAATCAGAAAGGGGAAACTAGATCCAAGTGTGTATTTCAGCTCCCTCCCATCTCTTTTCTTTAAGCCAGTAAACTTTCTAATGATTATTTCCTGTGTGGACAGGTTTATTTGTTCTAGGGACAGAGGCAGCTTATCCTTGGCACACACAGTTTTACAACTGACAAAGGCCAATTTAGTGTCTCACCAGTCAGAAGCTGCCACTGCTCTCTGTACACATTGTTTGGAAACCATTACTTTCCCCTCATTCGAGTATCTTGCAGGAGCAGCCTGCTCTGTGAATCCCACTGTACAAAAGCCATGCCTTCAAAAGAGCCCCTCGTGTCCTAATGTAATCCCCAAGTAACATTAAAGGCTTATTTATGCCCTAAGTAGGGCAGACCGTGTCTTAATGGCCAAGTGTCTGGCTGAAAAGAGAAGGATTATAGCGCTCTGGTAGATAAATGCAGCATGCAGGGGTGGAGGCCATGGATAGATGAATCCACGTGTGCCATCTCCGCTGGCTGCAGAGCACGCAAATATCCAGTGACACAATCACTGTGGGGTTGAAACGGAACATAAGCCATGCTGGAAATTACCAGGTGGCAGTGCTGGTGAACACACAGTCTGTAGAGTTGGACTGAGCAGGCTCACAGCCACACTGCAGTCGCATCTCACACCATATCCACGCTGCTCCCTGAGAAGAGCTGAAGTGCAAGCAGGTACCAGTGGAACACAGGTACACTTAGGGTAGGCATCTGGGCCTTAAATCCTAAAAGTTCCTCTAGAAAGCTTGAAGAAAATATACAGCCAAGGAGCTTAAAACAGGTCTGGATGATCAACTACCACAGACCCAGGAGAACAAACCCAAGAATCTGGTATTGTCTTCTGTATGATTTTCCTCACCGACTAAAACCCACACAGGTATTTTGTTATTAAAGACTTATTTTTTTTCCTCTCCTCATCCTGAGGAGTTGCTTGCCTTAAAATTATTTGATAAAGGAATAAAGTAAACTTCATCTTAGAAAGGTAGATCACCAACAATTCCCACTGAGCTTTAACTTTTTCCTTTTAAAATATATTTTATGTATGCAGGCATTATGCATCTGGCTTGCTCTCAAGCAATTGTGAAATGGTTCCCTCCTGAGCTATTTTAGTTTAGCAGGGGTAACTAGCCAGTGCAACTGTGTTAGCAGAATCCACTGAAAAGCATTAAATAGTAAAGAAAACACTTTATATTCTGTGCCAGTTACTCTGTTTACCTCAGGGTTAGGTAGGGAAACAAAACCAATCTGTATGTGGGCAGTAATAGCTGCTATCTCCACACAGATTGCCATGGTTATTTCTATAAGATGGAGGGGTTAATTTTCACAAGTATTTCTTATATATAATTATTTAGATGCACTGACTGACTTAGTCATCTACTGTTTGATGCTCTGCAAATGCCAAGTAGCTTGCCAGTTCCTCAATACCACAAATATTACCACCAAAAAACATGCAGAGGGGTGATTATGCACCCTAATGTGTTAAGTGTAGGAAGACATTTATTGTTAAAAAGTTCTCTTGCTTTATGCTTTTTCATTAAAAGGTTTGTTGCCACTGGAACCAGTCTGACATAATGCACTTTAAATATAACCTCATTATTTACAGAATCAGGGCCAGATTTACAGGTATGTAAAAAAGGCAGACACCTTAGCAGCAGCTTTACCTCAGCAGCTCCCACAAGACTGATGGATAATCTGACCTTTAAAGCTATCTTTCACCCAGCACTAAGAAAATCTTCCCTTGACCTGGACTGTAGCTGTCAAGAGAGAAAAGGTCTAGGGGAACAAGTTTCTGACACAGTATCTTTTACCATGAACATGTCTGAAGTTTCTGCCATCAGCCTGAAGTCCTGGGGGTGGTAAAACGTAATTGCCCAGGACACTGTACACAGGGTTTGGTGGGGGTTTTGTTACATTTTTAATGCTCTTAGTCCACTAATGGACTATGTGATTAAAGGTTAATGTCATTATGAATGCTGTAATTAGCTACTGCTTGGCTCACATGAAATTTCAGGAGAAGGCAGCACCCGGCCCCTGCCCTCAATGGTTGATCAGCAAGGCTGGCTTCTTCCACAATTTTTCATGAAAACAATTATCCACTAATTCCTGCTGCTATCATAGCTGCAAGAACAAGAGAATGCAGTGCTAACTCCGTTTGGATGCTTCCCCCACAGAGGGTCAAACACTACATACAATCCACAGAAAAACAAACTTCAGGTTTGTTGCCTCTCCAGAAGGAAGCTCACTCACATTAATTGTGCTCTTTTCAATTTACACTCTTCCCCTTTTGGCATTCATCTGCCTCATTTCTGTACTAGAGGATGACAACTTCCAAAGGATTTTCTTTTCCAGCCTACTCCTCAAAACCTTTCCCAGCAAGAGACCTAGACCTTGCTCTTCCCCTTGTATGAGCTGGAGAGGTTCAGCACGGTATTAAATCATGGCAGACCTGAAGTTTGGATGACTGTAACTCAAGAGTGACCTTGTGTTACTGAAACATCCCTGAAGTGGGAGATCTACAATACAGATGGCACAGCCAGGCAGCCCAACAGGAAGCCAAGGAGAAGAAAAACAAAATGGCATCACACTACATCACTACTGCGTCCATCCTTTGGGTTACCAAAAAGACAGCACCCCACCAGATACTTCGGCCTTTGCCAGGGCTCATCTCTGACAACAATTTGCATCCACTGAATAGGAATCTGAGGAACAGGTTTCAGTCTGTTGAGCACAAAGCACTTCCTACTGTGGAAGAATTAATTGGAAGGGGCTGTCAGCAAACAGCTGTCACTGCATGAGCACACCTATTGCCATACTATAGGTGGTACAGGATGTACAGCTTTTCACAGTGCCTCAGCTTCCCCACCTGAAGGAATTACACACATAGTATCACAGATAAGGTACTCCATATAAATTTACTCCTCCTCCCTGTCTCTCTCAGTGCATAAAGATAGGCCATCCTGCAAACAATTTGCTTTTTCACAGGTATCAAATTAGTGGCAAGTATTCCATGATGAAACCTACACAGGTTGTGCTCCTGAGAAATCATTTCGTGCTGGAAGAGCTCAGTTCATACCAAATATCTCCAGTCTGTACAGAAAGATTCACTCTCCAGTACTGAATTGTACCTCAAGGCTCTTACAACAGCTGCTTCTGACCAACAGTTCATGGATTCCACATCAGACCATCAGCAGTCCATCAGCATTAATGTGTATAAAAATCAATGTGAGCACTAGAAGTGAAACCAAAGAACTGAAAGCACATATTTTGTAAAAAAGCCCTGCCTTAGGATGCAATGCAGGATTTAACCAAAAGTATGTATTCTATTACCATCTGTTAAAACCAAGTGTGGCAGTGTTCTTTATCTCTTCCACGTTCCATCTTCCCTCCAGGGGGATATCTTCTGTTAATGGGCCACTGAGTCTCACTGATAAAATGACATCATCCCATTGTAAAATGCTCCATCCAGGGGGAGGAGCCAAGCATTCCTATCTAGATATAATCTGAGATTTGGAACACCACAGTCAGCATTTTCCACTGGATTCCCAGAGGAAGACCAGACCCATCTAAACCCCACTGGACCTTCAGAGGAAAACTACACCCTTCTACAGGATCATTGCTTCAACAGAACTGTATATGTTACTCCAGGAGGACTGCAGCCACCATTTAATCGAACTGCTGCCTACACCCTGACCAACAGGGTGTCAGGTTGTATTCTGACACTCAGTATTTTTCTACTGCTGCATTTTATTTTTCCTACTAAGTTGCAGTTTTGCTCTTTTTTATTTATACTAATAAATATAAATGCTTTTTTTATACTAGTAAAGAACTGTTATTCTCATTTCTCTGCGTGAGAGCCCTTAAATTTCAAAATTTTAATAATTCAGAGGGAATTTTCATTCCAAGATAGGCTCCTCCTGCCTTCTTCAGCAGACACCTGTCCTACAAACCAAGACAAGCCTCAAACAAAAAAAATCCTATTCAATTCAGGACCTAGCATGCTGTGCAGTAACAGCTGGCATATGCAAGGGTCTATACTCAGGGAAGGGGCTCTCTGACCAGCATAGACCAGACCTCTGTATCAAGAAAACATTCCACAACTACAAGAAGTATTTTCCAGATATACCAGTCAGTGTGGACACAGGTAGCAGAATGCCATCTTAATTTAATATTCACCTTATTAGTACAATAACTAAAACTGAAGACAATCTTTACTTCCTGTAAGTTAGAAAAACTGCTAAAACTCTAAGTACTACCCTCTTAAGCACTGCGTAAAAGAAGTTTTGTTTTGGAACTGTCTGGCATTCAAGGATGAATTTCTGTCCAATTTCTTTCACTTAAGCTTTGCAACTCTTTCAAAATGATAAAGGACATTTTTTTTTTGACATGTGTTTTTGACACATTCGGTCATTTTCTGACAGAAATTTGCACATAATTTCTCTGAACAATATTTGTTCAAAAATATCCCACATATACCAAACATTCCAAAAGCCACTTGAAAAAGGCCAGAAAACTGAGTATTTATGTATTTTAAAGACCAGATGAGCTTCTGCCATCAAGGGGTCTCATTAATTTGATTCCAGCTTTTTAAAGGTCAAGGGCAGGGTTTATAACACTAAACACTATTGCACCATACACTCAGCTTCCTCACGACTCACCTTAGATTCCAGGAGTCTGAGAAAGTAGAAACAGGGTCAAAGTTATTTCTGAAGCAGACTTGAGACAACAGGAAAAATCATGTCCAACAAGACTGTCTGAATTAGTTGCAACAGATCTATAGAATGTGTATTCATTCCTACTACAGTATTTTTCATCCTTTACTGGGAAGGATAACTGCTTTCAGAGAAAGATTATACTGATGGAAAATGTTCATTTTTTCTCCTATCAGCCCACCCCCATGACCTAAACACTTATCAGTCTTTGTTAGATTTAAAAGCAGGTGCTGATGCAATCATTAGTTATGTTAATTCAACTACTAATCACAGAAATCACTGATCAGCACAGCAAGGACTTTTTCTCTGAAAATTCCCAGTCAAGCTGGATATAGACAAATAAGGAAAGCCAAGGGCAGAATCAGAAGGAAGATCTCAGCAATCCCAGCCAGTCTTTAAATCCATCTTAAGTTAAATCCAGACACCACAGCAAAGGAGAACTCGTAAGATTTTTGAAGAAGGAAATGCAAAGCCTTTGGGAGAACATGACCTTTCAGATGTACAAAGAGCTAAGCACAGCAGCACTGGTGAAGTGACAGAGTGAATGACAGAAATGAGAGATGAGCACCGCCAGTGAGCTGAACACAAACAAGAGGCATAGTCATGCTATAATGCAAAAGTTGCTCATGTTTTGATCAACAGAGAAGCAGCCAGGTATGAACATTAGACAGCACAAACCAAGCAGAGCTAAGTCAGGTTTGTACAGCAACAGCCCAAACAAACACAGGCAGGACAAATTTAGATTGGCACAGAGAAAACAGGTTACAAAGACATGAGAGGTGGAGCCTCAGCTGCATAAATTGCATACTTACCTGAATTAAACTGCATAAATTCAGTGACTTTGGGTCCTTTCTTGTGGTTTTTTCAAACTGCCTTTGTCTCTGGGATTCTCCCATGGAGTTGCTTACCTGCACCAGTGCAGCTCCCTCCAACTTCATTTTCCGTTTAGAGCTAAAAAAGAACTATAAAAACCCAAAAGCAACAAGCCTTCACACAATCCCCAAGCCAACAAACTGCAAATTAGTTGATAATTAAAAACTGCTCAGTATTGTGGCCTTTTTTTTTTCCTTTACTATTGTAGGCCTATACCTAATGATAGGTAGCATTGCTTTTAGCTTCATCTTCAAGAGGTGGAAGTTGTCTACAATTTGGTTCAATGCTGTAACCAATCTCGAGTTCCTATTGCTTTTGATTTCCACTCAGAGTGCCAAAAAAAAAAAGACTGGTTTTCTGGGGCTAATTTTACTTTTTAAGATTTAAGCCAGTGATTATGGCTGACAGTATACACAAAAGCTCAGAAATGAAGTGGTTGACTGAACTCTACTTCACACGATACCAAGAAACTACCTAGGCACCAAGAGCCAGCCTCAAATGCGCTAAAAGAATCAACAAGTAGCAGTTTGTTTGTTTTTGAGGTTTTAGATTTTTTGTTGTTGTTGCTTTTATGTTTTGCTTTTTTTTAAAACCACCCAAATAGCAACATCAGCATCAGATTCACATTTAGGACCATGAAAAATACAGATATTTGGGCCAAGTCTTGCAAAGGTTTGCATGCAGGCTCGAATAGCCACATGAAGATTCAGCTGATTAAGAGGAGACTGTCATAGTAACTAACCCCTAATAAGAGACGTCTGAGAACAGAGTGACATCACTTATATTTGCATCTACTTCATTGCCATTCATATTCCATTTAACATGTTAATGAGGAGCAGTTAAAACAGATCTTTATTTTGGTCAGAGAGGAGATCTGAGAACTGCCATGGACTACTTTGCCTCTGTTACAGGAAAAGTCATAAAAATGAAATCAAGCTGAATTTGACAAAACAGAAAGACCTCATTGAAGAAGTACTTCCCACTCTCAGTTTTCTACATAAGTATCTTTGTGTTAGTTACCAGGTGGCAACCAAATTAAGACAATGTAATTTTAAAACATCGACAAGTTATGTCCAATACATGAACAAATTTCATCATTCATTCAGATTTCTCACATTAAAAATACGAAGTCAACAAGCAAAGTTTTTCCCAGGCTGCTGAAATCTACACAGTATTTCGATTAAACTGAAAAAATAACAAGAATTCACAACCAAGTGGATGCATGAATGGCAAGTAGTGATAATTTAGGGGAAAAAAAGCTGTCTTGATTTACATTTTGATGTAGCTGTGCAAGCTATTATCCTTCTCTTTGAAAAACCTGTGTGTATGCTTCACTTCAATACAAGGAAGCATAAATCCTTGTACTTGAGGGAGATTAGCCACTTAACGTAAAAAATCTACAACAAGACGTGTTCATGGGACTGGAGCCCATGGAGTACCAGAAGCCTCACCAGTGGAACAAGACATTAAAATTGTAGTCCATGAAGAAAGCATGCTAGGGTTATGCTGTACAATCAAATCCAACAAGAAAGTTCAAAGAAGTTACAGATTTGTAGACCCAAGAATCTTCAGGCTGTTTGTAAAGATGTTTATTCTGTAGTAACACTAACTGTTCATGCAGGTTACCACCCTGCAGTATCAAATCATGGAGGATTCCATTCTCCTTTTCCACTCAGCTAAAAAACTACATTATTAAGTTGGAAAAAAAGATCTGTAAAAGTTAAAAAAAAAAAAATCTGTAAAACTTCTAACATGAAACATCACAGAAATTTCTATTCAAAACTGTGCAACAGTGAAATGTCATAGGTTTAAGCTCAGATCTTTAAGAAACTTCAAGAAATGAGCTGACCAAAATGTTTAACCTGAATTTTTAGTCTTCTAATGAATGCTCTCCCATAGCCAGACTAAGATTCCAGCTGAACTCATTGATTTGTCCTAGAAGCACCTAATGTTGTTTGTCCTTTCCTTACTCCCACAGAGAAGCCCACTTTGAGACTTGTGCTTCTCCGAGATGAAGGGGCACATCTGCTACAGAACAAACAGAAATCCATCGACTAAGAGACCTCATAAATCTCACTGAGTTATCTTTTTATATGGAACACTTGCATCTTCTTATTAAGTCCTTCCCAAGAAAATAGAAAGCATGTCACACTGTTTTAGCAATCCTTTATTGAAGATAACAAGTTGGTTATGTTCACTGTATTGTATGAAACATCACAATATCATACTGGGAAGGTACTATCAGTACAGGGTTGGACCAGAGCGGACAGTCTGAACAATAAACCATTTTGCATTCTTCATTCCCTATCTTTTTAACAATCCCAAAAAAACCAGTAAAGGGACAAATACCTGTTAACATCATCATTTAAAACACTTTAACTTACAAAGCTAAAATCTAATGAATAAATAAAATATACTGTGGCAATAATCCTCTCTAGACCAAAAAAAAAAAAAAAAAAAAATATCAGATACACAGTGAATCAAAATGACTGGAAAAGCTGGCCTTCGGCATCAGTATGAAAGAGCGTGTGGCTTTTACAGACTCACCATGGGGATAAAGTTACAGAAAAATACCATGAATTTAATTTCACACAAAACCAGTTGATGACTGTCATTAGCTTAAAACTACACACAAGGGCAGTTACATCCTCGCTGAAACACAGTTTAAACAAATAGGAAAATGTTTACAAGGCATCCACAGCATGTAAATCATGTACAGATGGATACATTCACTGTTTCCCCTCCCCAATAGCTTTTATTTTAGATAAATACTTTACTCTTCCCCATTTTCAGCATTTACTGGACTCATTACATGCACAACTCAAAGAAGTCAGAAAAAAAGTCAAGGTTATTGCAAAAATAGAATTAAACTAAGAATCTTCAAGTACCTTACATGACAGCCACTCTGTACCATGCCCATTGCTTATAAAATGAAAGGTCATTGAACCCATGAAAATATCTCTAATATTTTCTTAATTTAAAATAGATAATTTTAAGTGTATTTATAGTAATCTCAAAGTGATAATTTGAACTTTGTAAATAATGCAAACAATTAAAAATTATACCCATATTACACAAGACTTCTGTCTGTATCTTAAGCTGAAAAAAATCAAAAAACTATAGAAAACCACATATAGAACAAAAAAATAATCACAATTTACATTATAATAAAGGCAAATTTTCAGCATTTTTAAAAAAATCTGCAGCTGTGAGAGATGTCAAAGCAAGTCACTACTAACTATAAATTCACCAGTTTGGTTTTTTTAAAAAAGATTTTCTCTAGCAAGAGTTGAAGGGTGTGTTGTACACATGCGTAAAATTCTTACTGGCTTTAGATGCCTAGAATCTTCATATATTATTGCCAAATACACTTATCTTCAAGCAAGCAGTAGGCAACGTATCACAATTTGGACACCGCAGGGAAACCTAACGGTCTGGTAATACAGGTAAAACTGGAAAATTAAAAAAAAACCCAACAAAACAAAAGAACAACAACAAAAAAAAAACCACAAAAAAACAAAACAAACAAACAAAAAAAAACCCAGGAAACCAAAAAACACATCTGATAGCATATTGCCCAATTGAAATTACTTCCAAGCCACAGAGCTGCAAAGCCTTCCAACTTGGTAAAGTGAAATAAGAAACGTCTCAAACAATTACTTGTACTCTCTCATGCTTCTATGTTGCATGTTTCATTTAGCCACAGTGTATCTTCAGAATACACCTACAATCCCATGCACCTCAGGTACATACACCGATCTGCTGAGAGAATATTCCTTCCTTCCTTCTTTTCTTTTTTAGGGCCAAAGTTCATTACAGATGTAATCAGTATGCCTGAGGCTGGTTAAAATACTGTAGTACAGGCAATGCTAAGAGTGGCAATATCAGAAAACACAAAAATGAACAAATGATGGAAAATTCTAATATCTTTCTGCCCATTTCACAAAATGTTGGAAATCCACCAGAAATTTTCCCTTGTATTGAAGAAATCAGATTTAAAAGTTTTTTTCCCCCTTTCAGAATCAAAAGCATTTTAGCAGATTTGTAAGGCTACCACGGATCTTCTAGATCTCCAGAACCCTACAGGAAAAGAAGAGGAGAAACATTACTACTCACCAATACAAATGAAAACATTTCGTTGCACTTTGGATTTCAGTGGCATAATTATGAGGAATACTAGCGTAAGACAGAAAACATTTTCCCTGTTTTCCATACCTGCCCACCTCCACATACAAATGTTTCCTGTTTGTCAACATCATGATGGAATTTACTTCTATAAAACATGAATCCAGTAAAGTTCTTATGGCAGAATGATATAAAACCAAGATTTACCTAAAATTGTACTGTATCACAACTATCAACACATCTGTGGACTACAAAACAATAAAAAAGCTCTACAGAATACTACGGAACTCAGCTTCTCAGGTATTCCCGGTCCAAAATAAATTTTCATAGGGTCCTTTTCATTAAGGCAGTGAAATCTGTACCTATTTTGAACAATTACATTTTGTGCAAATGTTATGTTATGAACTGACAACTGACATAAGCTTTCCAGTCTTATTAGTAGATGAGCTACCACTACTGCGAAGTCCCAGTATTATCACTGGCCTACCCAAATGGACATACATGTATGTGTTGTACCCCAAGAGACAAGGAAAAGATTTGGCAGAAGGCAAACTTTAGAAGAATAGTTTATTCATTTATATGGCTGATGTTTAGCTTGAACCTGAGAAATGTTACCCAAATACAGGATTATGATGAATGCTACAAAGCCAAAATCACCAAAAGCTTTGTAGAAACTAATGAACACCATGAGTTCACATCAGGAAGTTATGAGAAGTTTCAATTCATGTCAGAATAATGCTTCAAAAGAAAGTTTATTACTCGCTTAAAAGAGTCAATATGCATACAGATATTATTCCACAGCATGTTCTTTATTTTCACTTGGTAACAAATTATTGTAACTTGACACTAGGTACTAAATCTAAGTACATTTTCATTTCTGGATATATGCTATGCTACAACCTGAGAAGTAATAATACCACTGTCTAGAAAATGAGTAGTTATGATGAACACTGGATACAATCTAAACTGAAAAATAAAAATCAAACATTTCATAAGTTACAACCTAAAATGTAACAGCTCTTGTAATTCAGATGTTATAGAAACTACACACAAACCAAACAGATGCATGCAGTACATGACGCTGGGGAAAAAAAATGAAACTGGAGAATTTGTATAATTCAATTAAATTGCATAAAAGATACAACTAAGATGTAAATTACTTTACAATGAGCAAACATATACCATCAAAACTAGTATTTAATAATGTTCTCAAAAGAAAAAGTTTTAAAATGCCTTTTTGCATACTCATGTTAGATTCCTGTTGTTGGTGACACAGGATTTGAAAAAAGAAAATTAAAATCTCAGATGGGAGGTTAAATCTTGCTACACAACTTAGGATGCAATTACTGTAATATCCCACAGCAGCTGAACTTCTAAGGAAGTAAGTAACTAAGAGCTCTGTATGAACAATTTGTACACGTAACTACAGTAAAGCCGAACAGTCTTCCAGGCTAGCAGCGCCCAAGGTTGCGATCTAAGCATTGGTGAAGCGCAGCGCTAGCTCGCTGCGAGTGTCAGGAGTGCTGCTCGCCGCTCTGGTCGCTGCCCGCGGCCGGGCGCGGGGCCGGTGCCGCTGCGGGGCCGGCGCGGGGCGGGGGCGGCTCGGCGGCCGCGGAGTCCTCGGGCGGGCCCGGGCCCGGCAGCTGCGCCAGGCGGTACCCGGCCAGCATCTCCTCCAGCAGGTGGCGATAGTTGCCCCTATGATTAATCCGCATCTGCCTCAGCGCCTCCACCAACCTCCCCTGCGTTCCGCCTTCCTCGGCCGCGCCGGGCTCCTTCGGTTGAGATTCAACACCCCAAAAAGATCAGTAGTTAAACTAGAAGATTTTCTAACCACATTTAAAAAAAAATGCAACCCGAAAAACCAATTTTTTTTTTTTCAAACTGAGAAAACATCTGTCTATTTGAATGTAAAATACCTTATTAGCAACATAAAACTTTGAACAATTTATGTCAAGTTCATCCTTTTAAACAACATAATTTAACAAATTATAACTATGAAACTAACATTTTTAATAATTTCAATTCATTCTGACTCAAAGTACCTCCTCTCAATTAACACCATCTTTATTTCAAACGTCTTTGATAAATACAGATCATAGCCCCCACAACTTTGGTCATTTATCAGTGGAAAATTTCAAAAATTTAAGCTTCTTTAGCCACCAGGTCAATATATTTAACTGTGAATTTCTGCACAGTTTTGTGAAAAACTTAGAGAATAGATCTCCCTATTGACAGCAGTTTAGTTGAAGCATCACATCAAAATAAAAGCTCAGTGTTTTAGTAAACACTCTGATTTTTGCATGCATGATGCTGCCAGAAAAGAAGCAAGCAGCTACCCATGAGCACAGGGAATGCTGGTATTTGAACTTAAGACACGCTTTTGGGCAGATTGTGTATTGCCTAGAAAAATTCGCAGGTAGAACAGTTGTTTAATGTCAAACCTAAGAATCTACATGATTCTGAAGCATGAAATATGAGTACTGAGTGCTGGTTAAGGAATGGAAGTCTCTTCAGCAAGTGACCTGCTTGGTTACAAGCCTTCAGCTGAAAAAAATGTTGTGTTTTTTGGTGATAGAGGAGCACATCTGCTACAGTGCCTTGACACTGATACTAGGTATTTTCACTTTCACGTGCTAAAGCAATACTGTTGCTTTAAGGGAACAGTATATTTTAAATTATTAATATCTAGCAACTTATCAATCTAGACAAATGAAACTGTATCTCTGGAAGCTGGCAGATTTTGCAAGACATTAGAAGCACAATCCAGACTGCCTTTTTTTCATGCTGACCTCATTTTATTGTCACGTAGTCCAAAAGCTTCCAAACTACAAGTACTGCTGTCATTCATTTACAAGCTTAATAGCAGTATTGAGAAAATACCTTGGGATCAAAGATAAGATTTTGCATGCTCTATATAATGTTGCTGGAATAAAAGCCCCAAGACTGACTAGCACAATCCAAGCTAAAATGGGGCCAAATTTTACCACAAAAATGAGTATTACTGCATACAATAGCATCCCTCTAAGTTTAATTTGTTCAGGAAATAAGAGACATACTTTCACAGCATTTTGCTGGTCTTAGTTTGAGATGTTTTGACTCCCATATACTAGAATTTTCATATTCAAATATGAAAATATCTAGAATGGTCTTTTCAAGAGAACAGTAAGGAGAAGCAAAATAAAGGAGGTAGTTTTAATGTATGAAATGGAACTGCTTTAATACCTTACAAGCACAATGGCAGCAAAAACCCAGGGCATCAAGAAGAGGCTAGAGATGTATCCCATTTCTTGGTTTGACAAGAAAAACCCTGAGTTATGTTTACGCCTAGCTAATATTAAACATGGCAACATAGCTGAAGACTTCCAGTTTTTTAAAATTCAGAGAACATTTAAATTCCATATTTCATCTACTGCATCAGTTTTGCTCTGAGGCTGACATTAGCACACAAATACCCTGAAATTTCCACATTTCACAATACCAAGATCTTTAAAAATTCCTTTAGCAGACTGAAGTGAATAATTTTTCTCCATGCAACACTGAAGAGTAAAAGCAATAAGCAATATAATAGCAGCCCTGAGGCTCCTAAGCAATTCAAATGCTGGTAGGAGTTGAATTAGCAATGCTGCTAGCATTTGATATTCGAACTCACATCCTGCATGGTGTTGCACCCTATTTTACAGCAGGCTATTTTGTGCTCCCTTTGCGTCCCTCAGTGCTAACAGACAAGAAACCCCACAGACCGTAGGACAGAAACTGCCTTTTTTATATATTATATTCTATATAGACAGAGATTTCACTCTAATGATGTGTGGCTAGAACAGGTCCCTGAAAACTACAGTTACTGTACAAGGTAGCATTTGCCTTCCTTCACATTTCAATTCAACTGAAGGGCTGCTGGCCATAAAATCAAGAATAAATTTGTGCTAGCTATATTCAACATGAGCATTCACAATTTTTACACAAGTTTTGTGCTATTAAATTATGTGTATGAAAAGGGCTGCTATGTATTAAAGACTGGGTTTACGATGTTGTGAGAATGGTGCAAGAGCTGTGTCCATTTCCTTTTTTTTTTGTGTAGCAGCCCTTAATGGCATATGATTTGGTTCAGCCAACTGCCAGTGTGCATTAGTAAAAACAAGAGAGCAATACGATTGATTCCAAGTAAGATGTTCAAAGGCAGCTTAAAGCAAATGCCACTGGAACTATTAACACAGCCATTGTGATTTTAACATTGCCCCTTATCTTTAAGGATATATACATACAGTGGTCTAATTGATAGTAGTCTCCTAGTCTTTGGAACACATAAAAAAATTAAAATTTTCAGAGAAGTAGAGTCACAGAGAAAGACTAGCACTTGAACACAGGAAGTAGAACAACTCTTCAGTGGTATTGTAACATCACAGTGGTAACTACTATTTAGCTATGAATACATTCTTAAATTCCCTTTAAAGAACTGGAAGCATCAGGACCCAATACATAACAGATTTCTGTGCTTTCACTCATATTTGTAAAGGCACAAGCCACCACATTTATAGCAGAAATCTGTGTTCAAACAAAGGTAAAGTTGTTCATTGTGACTGCAGCACAGGGCTCTCTCCAGCCCTGGATTTATATAATATTTGTAATCTGATGAGATTCCTAGCAGAAAAAAAACTTAGGACTGCTATACCCTCAAGACAGACTAGCGATCTGTGAATACTGCTATAGTAAGGATTCTTTTATTTCTCAGACTCTTGCTCTGCATGACATCTCCTTACCTGGGCTCTATGTTAAGGTTTCTCAGAAAACATACATGTGGAGAATAAAAATCTACTATCACTAGTTTGGATAACCAAAAAAAAAAAAAAAATCTAAGTGCAACACTATCTGAAATGTTTACAGTGCTGAGTAAAACAAAGCTAACTTAGATAGGGATACAACCACGGTTTTAATTTATATACTAAGAACTAATTTGCAAAGCTATTACGATCCAGTTCTCAGGAACTTACGGTACCTATTTTAAAATTGCTAGATGCTAAAATGTATAGTCTTTAGAAGGAAGCCATATTCTCAATTGCAAAACTTAATCTGATTGTTTGGGCTGTTGTTTGTGCAGTTTGGAGGGGTTTCTTTTAGTCATTGACATTAACATTTTAGCAACTTGCTTAGCCATATATACAACCATAAGATGGAAGATGACTGCCACAGGCAGAGTTTCCAATCAGTAATGGAAGTATTCTGCACAGCACCCACACTCAGTAGACAAGGGTGCACTGTTAACTACACATGGGGAAAGATGCTCAGGTGCAAGTGTAACTTTGTGCTCTGCAGGCTCAGCATCCATGTCTCTAGCACCTAATTTTTCAAATGAACATCTGCTCTTGCCTCATACTAATTAAAACAGAAGCATCACTGGCCAGATTTCAATCTCACTTGGCAATGTCATCATTGGGATATACTGTATGTTTCTTTCCTACCTTTGCTTCCTGCTTAAATGTGAGATGTGTAGCAACATTACCATTGTGTGTAGACATGCTGAAGAGTCTGATGTTGAATAACTGAACAGCATCCTTCTCTTTATATCTCTGGACACTACAGTATCCAGTTCAGAAGGCTACAAAATCACCACACATACACCCAAAACTGAGTAAGACCAGCAAGGAAGTCATGTTTTCATCGTCTCAGAGATGAGGCCCACTAGATCCATCCACTTCAAGGACATTAAGATAACTTGCTGGGAAGATGCAAACAGGAATTGTATCCTTCACCAAAGGTGCTGACTGCAAATGACATGCTATCACAAGATCAAACTAGAATTTAAACCACTCTATTTAAAATATATTTGAGATTTACACTTCTGTATCAACATAAGAAAAATGTAGGAAGCAGACTGCAATATACTGTTCAAATATCTTAAAGAAACCAAATTAAAAGCCAAACCAACTACTCAGGGATTTTAATGGCAAGAGAGGTCAAAGCTGTTAATGGTATATCCTTTCATGAGCAAAATGCATATTTAGGTTAGCTACCTCATTTTATTAAATTAAAATGGATGACGCAAAAACATTTCTGGAAAGGAGCCAATAGACAAATGGATGCTGTACTGCATATTAGCACTTTCAGCAAACTTGCAGGGCTATTGAGAAGTAAAGCTAGACTTAGAACAGGAGCATCATAAATGCAATTATGTCATATAAGATTTCTAAAATGTAACCATTAGACAAACTTTCAGGGTTTTTTCTTAAAATACCAATTAATTTGTAAAACATATGCTATTTTAATTTTTATTTAATTTTTAAATAAGCCCCATATGCCAGTAACTTTTCCCCAAAAAGCAAGCGAAGTTCTGGCTAAATACAAAAGTAGTAGCAGGCTGATAGAGGTGCAGAATTTCCTAAAGGACCAAAGTAGCTGAAAACAGGAAAATTTTGTGTATCTTGGTTGGGGGTACCGTTGCACAATTTCTTGAAAGTGAAATGAAAAAAGTATATCCTATCACTTTCAAACTAGACAAAGGAACAAATCCTAAAAATTTAAGAAGTTAAGAGATTTCTTCTTCATTTGTACACTAACAGAATAGTGGCCCCTTCCACCCACACAAGCTTTCTAACTGAAGATAATAAATCAAATATAGGCAGTTAAGAGAAGAGGAAAATGGGAAAGACACAGTAACAATTGTGGTGAGACTGTGCATCTCATGGTGCACAATTGATAATTTCAAGGTATTTCAAGTGCAATACCATTCACTGTAATAACTACCTGACTGAGGGCTTTGTAGCCATCTCAGAATAAAAAATATTACAAAGGATTTAACAGAATAGGAATGGTACTTCCACAAAACAGTTTACAAAATGTACAGGAAATGATGTGTACAAGCACGGATTTTTTAATCAGTTCTTCCGTTTTCCACAGTTTCTAAACAAATTTAACCACAATTGATAGAAACACCAGCTATTACTTACACTAATATTAAGAGCTACCTAATAATCAGGTTTAGAGGTACAATAAATCATACTTCAACATACTATTTAAAATTCAACTTTGTAGGAAATGGGAAGAATGTAAGCCATTTTAGAAATCGTAACTGAAGTAATCCAAAATTACTTTTCATTAGACCAGTAGAGACAGGACATGAAAAGACAGTGTAAATGCTATGAAAATAGTCAATATTAATCTTGTAATCTTTTATTTTCAGTGTACTAAGGCCTTCTTACAGAAGACAAGAGGAAGTGTGTTTGCCTCCTCCTGTACTACATTTCTCGACAGTACACATATCAGCTTGTTAAGTAACAGATTTGCTGACTACTAGTTTTTTACAATTATAAACTATAGTTTAAAAAAACCCTGCACTGTTGCGTCATAGGTTTGACTGAGAAAGTGGCAGTCATTTAGATGTTTAAAACGTCTTTCAGAATTGGGTGTCAATTTTTGTCTTTTAGAGGAAGAACTTCTATATAAAATCCATCCAAAGCAAGCTAAAAATTAGCAGTATGCTACAATATGTATCTTGTATTTCTAATTCTTTATTCCTGGTGATGAACACTTTTGTTTAATGTATGACAACTTTGACGTTCACATTAACAAAGTAGCAATCAAAACAGGAACTTACCCCCTCATTGTCTCTGTGTGGATTCAGCCTAGTATACACATTTTCAATAATATTACGCCTAAAAAGAGAAGTTTTAAAAATAATTAAGCAAAATGAAGAATTTCAAAACATTGAGAAAAGTTTGATTAGAGTAGGCATTTTTTTTCTAATCTGCCTTTTAAAAAGAAGAAACCCACTCTGTGTCTTTACTCACTTTCAGTAAGAATTTGGGGATCTAGCAACCGATCAAGATTTGCAAAGACTTGCAAAGTAAAACCATTTTCTTACCTTACCTCTCCATGGTCCACCTCTTTTTAGAGCTGCATAGTCATATTTTGTAAAGAATAACATTTAAATCTGTATTTTGCTGGTTATAAAAAATTCTTCAATTTTGCTGGTGTTCTTGCCTTATTTCTGGATGTGGAACTTGAAGACAGCTAAGTTTTTACCTGTCTTTATTACATATACACAGGTTACAACTTGCCTACAAAATTTTCAAGTGCAGTATGCAGAATGGACAACCTCTGAGATGTGTTTTCTATTGTCTAGTCACGCTGTAGAAATTAAAACACAAAAGCCAGTAGCCAGACTCTTTTTGTAGCGGTGCCATTTAACAACAGATTTTCACAGGCAGTCAAAATAAGCACAAAAAACTTCACAAAAAATAAAACCCACCATATACACAGACTTCTGATGCAAAAAAGGTTATGTACTCACATCTTCAAATCAAAGTTAAAACAGGGAAACATTCAGACAGCTACAATAAATATGATCAAAGTTATTGACAGCTTCAACAAAAAAGAACAGCTAAGTGGACTAAGACTCTTAAGTCTGGAAGTGACCAAGATCTCTAAAAATTGTGTCTTACGGAATGAGGGGCACCAATTGTTGACTCTTCTAAAGAGCACAAAGGCATCAAATGTCAAATCAGCAGCAAATGTCTCAAATATGGCTCTCAATGCAACAAATGCCCCAGAATACAGAGGATGCTACAAGTTTGCTGAGGCTCCTTCTAAACATATATAAGAAACCTGGAAAAGTTGCATATCTGAGGTAGTACGGGATCCATTGGAATTGATGGAAGATTTTTGTAGAGAAAATAAACTAAATCTTCTTGTCAATGATAGAGGAAAGGGTTCTCTCTATTTAGTTCCACATTTAGATGACAGAGGAATGGCACAATTCTGACTAAATGTATTACATAAAACAAAGGCACCTCCAATGTAACAGAAAACACCGGGTCAGTCTAATCAAGACTGCCACAGAACCAGGAGGCAGCCACTGCAATGGGTTTAAACAGGCATGAAAGTCTGCTCCTTGGGAATTACCCATTTTTTTAAATTCACTTTTCTTTCTTTCACCAGCGTGAAAAGCATTTTTCTGTGCTTTTCTTTGATGGGAAAATTCAGGAGCAAGATACTGAGTGGAACTAAGGCCCAGGTGTCAGAGTAGCTCAGGACTTTTGTTCACTTCAGCAACAAACCTTCATTCTTGAGGCAGCATTTGAAATCACAAGGGGATTGGAGTCAAGCCAGAAAAGTCTTTGGAGAGTAGGATTTTTTAAGATATAACAGCGCCATCAGCTGACCACAGCAGAGTTGACACCTGTACATCTGTCTCAAAGAGTGGGCCAGCAGGGGCTTCTACATAAGTGGGAAGCTTGAAGGAAGGAATTTTACAGTGCCAATATAAATGGAGCACTGTAAGGGGGTAAGCACTTAAGGGGGTCCTAAGGTTTGCAAACATACTCTAGTCATAATAACACTGTATTGCATTTCCCCAGCTCAGACGTACTAAAAATTGGGAGCTACTTTAACTGGTGCTAAAACCATGGATGACAGCCAAAGATAAGATCTTTCTGCAACCAGATTTGAGCCAGGTCTTAGAGTTCAAACACAAGGACAAAGTGTAACTTCTTCATGACCCGGTAACATCCCAGGGTAATGAACTCAAGAAAAAGAATATTCTCTTTTTAGGACAGAAGTTTTAAGTTACACAGTACATGGATTTGGGTTGTGTAGTAGTATTTTTTCCAGGATTTCCATTAATTTCTTGCAAATAAAATGAACTTACATACATCACTGCCTGTCTTTGTCCCAAGTTTGGAGGCCAAGAACAAGTCTCTTAATACTGCATAATATTCTCTTGAAAGAAACTGCAGGTACACCCCTGAAGACAGGGGACTTTGAGAGTCAAGATAAAGAGAAAGGTACCAAAATGCAAATTCTGAACCAAGTTCATGAAAAATGTAACCTGGATCGCAACAAATCAAATTTATATGTCAAGGGTCCAGAATACTACAGCAGTACATGGTGTAGTTATTAATAAGTAAAACAACAGAACACAACGGTTGGGAGGCACCAAGAAGAACAGGCACACCAAAATTTCTCTGAATGCCTGGAATACATACAAGTGGAGAAACAGGCCCAGAATGTACAGATACTTCCAAGGCTATAATGATATAATCATGGCAAACAGTGCTCATGAACAAGTACATGCAATGAAAACAGATGTACACACACACACAGATGCTCAGAGAACAGGACTTTGTATTTTGTAAAATATGAATATTCCAGAAACAACATGCTCTATGCCAGGGAACAATAATGAGTCCTACTGTCTGGGGAATTCCAGATTAACAATAGTTTATGCAATCCAAAATTCTTTTCATTAAAATCCTTAAGTTATAGGTTGCTAGAACATCACCATTGGGGACCCCAGAAAACCAATATATTCCTGTTAAGTTTTAACATGCATAATCTAGTTCAATATTCTCGGTTATCTACCATTCAGTTTCAGACTAAACACATAAAAAGAATTTCTTATGAGAATGTTTGCTGAGCAAATAAGTACTGTTCCAAATTCATAACAGACATAAAATGGTTGGGAAAACACGACATGAGGAAAACTGATCTCCTCGTATTTTGATATTCACATTGTTTGATAACTCTTAACAAATGTAAAGCAGTAAAAAGCCAAGAATCCATTTTTATTTTTCTAAATGGCCATATGGAAATAATAAATTAGCATGTTATGTACCAGAAAATGGTTATGTGTTTCCTCTTTACCGTTCTGGAATGGGAACCATGACACAAATGTTTATATATTGCAAAAGGTTAACTTGCATCAAATATAAAAACTTGATTTGAGTATAGCGATTACAATAAGAAAACGTTAAAACATTTAAATGAAAGTGTCAGTAACAATTCAAGAAATTCCAGTACTGTACTCACTTGCCAGCTAAACCACCTCCTGGTGGCAAATTAGGGATATTCTCTGCAGTTAAAATACGAATAACATGAGCAAGATCAGGCATTCCTTCTTCACCCGATTTTTCCATAATTTCTAATTTAAAAACACAAGAAATCGTGAATTAATACCACCAATTGGCTAAGACACTGAAATATAAGATATTATCAGTTCTTAACAGAGGCGTTATGAAAATGTTACTTGCATACAGGAAAACATCCTTTACATTTTAGGTTTTTAGGTTAACAGTCTTCACATGTTGGAACAGAGCTTAAATTCATAGTCTGTCTTTCCAGTATGCATCAAACCTTACTCTCTAAGAGAAATTGAGAAGCAGACTCTGAACTGAATGAAATACTGTGGAGACAGAAGCCTGTTCTCTCTGAAAAAGACAGCAGCTGAGAGTCTGTTTCAGTTAGCTTCTCCCTGCAGTGCAACACATTACATGCCATAAAGCCAATGCTTCCCCAGGATTCTGTCATTTTCATTTTAATACCTTGTATCCTCAAAGGCCCAAATCTCCAGTGCATAAACACTCTGACCACCAAGCAACAAGAGGATATATAATGTATAGATAATATTAGCACTCAAGTGGCTAAAACAGAATATGGAACTGATGAGGAATAATTAAAAGTACTTATTTTAATAATAATTAAAAATTATATTCCATTTTCAAAGCTGACACACAACACAAGTCAAGTCCAGTGCTAGTAAGTTCTTCCAGCTTGGAAAAGAACTGCCTGAAGTAGATCTTCACATATTCTCTTTCATCAGGGTTGCTGTTAAGATGAATGTGTAATATATGTGTATACACTCACACAGGTCTAATGCTACCAGCTTCCAGTCATGAGCTTCTACTCATTCAACCACTACCACAGCATAAAAAGGTTTGGAATTGTAGGCACAGGTCTTCTATTTCTAAGAGTGGATATTTTTTCTGAAAATTAACTAAACTACGGAATAGAGTCCTATTTCCTGTAGACATTGTTCTAGATAAAAATCTCTTCAAGAAGAATTAAAAATTAATCCTCTCAAGTATCATCCTAAAAATGTTTCAGTCATTCGGAATCATGGCTACTATCCAAAGATAAGAAACAAGTAATTTAATTTTCTTAAAATTGATTATATTCTGGATGACTGACTTGGATTCTGCAGTTTTTGAGCTTCTTAAGTTAGTAGAAAAGCACGCCACTGTACCTACCTCAAACTCTTCATCCCAAGTTTCCTAGTATCTAAACCTTTCTTGATGTCTATCACTTATCTAGGAAGCAAGTGCTTTTCTCTAGGATTCAGGCTTTTCTTAGGACTCTTAGGACTACCAAGATCAACAAAAGTGCTTGACAAGGTACTCACCCACTTTGTATAAGGCAGATCTGTCAAAGCAATCACTTGTAGAATAATTATATTGCCTTCTAACAAATAAGGCACTATTATGCTTCTAAATCCCAATTTTAAACCAGCACCATATACAATCTTTGCAAATAAGATACGTGCACTACGACTAGATGTGATTAAAATTAAAGACTGTTCCATGAAACTTGATGTGTATTATCATCCATCCATCCATCCATGAAGGATGAATCATGGCTCGCAAAGGAAATGATAGCTGAGTATCCCTGAATCTTTGGATTTTCATCATTCCTTTCACACATACACAAATTAGCCACAACTCCTCTTATAAATTACATCCTTTTGTACAGTTCTACTTAGTTAGAAGTAATTGTACTGCTATAATATAATTTTGCTGAGATACATTTGACAGGAAACCTTTCTTATGAATATATACCTTTTATACCAAGAGCATATCTGGTTCTGGACAAAGGAAAAATAGACAAATAGCAAGAATTAATAACTAGAAAAACTACAAACACAAGAAACTTCGAAATATTTATTGCAAGCATAAGGGTTTTATTTCTTCTTAAAAAGGAATGAAAACAACCACAGCTAAAGATTGCTGTGTGTTTCTTGGTACTAGAAACATATACATTTATACTGCATAATAACTTCTCAGGGAGTGCTGAACTGAACCATGAGCATCTTCTCTCCATTTCTAGAAGGTGGCAAATCACGAATTCTGGATGAACTAATCATCTTTTTCTTTTCCTGGTATTAGAGTGAGTGAGTTTTATCCAGAACCTGACCCCTCTCTCAAAAAAAACCAAAAACACTTCCTAACAGAAAATCAAGAATAAAGCAAATGAGCAAGCATGACCCACTGTCATTAAACATGTTAGCAGATACACACTGAGGATGCGCTTAACAAAGGCCACCAGAGAGAGAAACAAAATGTTTTCAGAAACAGACTTATAGGCATTTACAAAGTTTTCACCTTAATCTCTGTGATGTTAAGAATAGCCCTACAGTTAGCTTTGCATTGCTAATATAATTCAGACAATTAAAGAATAATTCCTGATATTATTACATATCTATATTCATGAAAGTCCACCACAAAGTCTATTACTTTACCTCTACAACTCTTTTCACTAAAAGCCTAACACTTCACTCACAGATAGGCATTTTAAAAACTCAGGTAATATTTTACTTCAATTTTATATAATGCAGGTCCCCAACCAGACATTACAAGGTTTCCATGTTCCAGCACCTCCTTTCCTACCCAGCTATCAGATTATGACAAATCAGTTTTATATACAGGATATATTCCATATATGTAAAATGCATCATCCAACTCAGGGGATTAACTGAGTATTTACCAGTTAGACTGATTAAGCCTACACAGATCATGTGCGCCTACTTATGATTTGTGGGCTTAGTGGTTCTTTGGGTTTTTGTGGAGTTCTGCAGTTTGTCTGTTATTAACTGCAATTCTGATACATCCTTCCAAATAAACTGAAACATCAGAGAACTGAATTTACTTCTGTGCCTAGTTTTCTCTTTGTGGGACCAAACTTTGGATCTCTAAAAAACAGAGAGCAGAAAGTAGTATTTGCAAGGGGCAGTAAAGAAAGAGTGACCTAGCATAACTTCACTACTGCCCAAAACACCTGTGGAAGGTGCCCTGTCCATGGCAGTGGCATTTTAACTAGATGATCTTTAAGATCCCTTCCAACACAAACCAGTCTAACTCTGTGATTGTGCTTTGGAGATAGACCAATTAAATTACTTAAACCAGAAGCAGGGCTGTGCCACAAAAGACTCAGGCACAAGCTTAACCTCATTAAGCATTTCTGTACATTCTACAAGTGGCAACTTTGGAATGCACTTATCCACGTTCTGTCAACATCAAAACCCAAACTAGCAACAGAGCATTGGTATATATTTCTTCCACTGGAAATCTCTGTAAACAATGACTTGCTGAGTTTGCTTTTCAATCTATCTGATAGAATAAAAAAATATCTCTTGGTATCAAGACAATAATTCTCTTTCGAGAATTCTGGAAAGATCTTAGGGAACTACTAACTCAACTCATTATACAAATATACAAAATCTCAGCATTCCACTTACAAATGTACAAAGAGAGTACAAATGTTACATGTGCAATTATTAAACTGCTTTTTAGTTTTTTATTTTTTACTTTTTTAAATCTAACAAAAGCATGCCTTAAATACTGTTTTTCTGCCTGAGACAGCTTAAAATGCTCTTGTAGTGAAAAAACCCTGTTGCCTAAAAGGTTCAATAGGTTGAAATTTAAGGTCCACAAGAAAACAGAAAGAGAAAAGTATGTATCCATTAAGAACAAACACCAGTGATGAAACTAAGATTGCTTCAGCAAGCCCCAAAGGATTTCATACTAAGTTCTAATGTTGCCCTGATTTGTATTAGTCACTTAGGGAAAGAGAAGGGTTTTCCAAGAGAACTCATAGTTTATATTTTTGACAACACTTATCTTTGCAGCTTAGTAGTTACAAGACAATCTTTTTTTTTCAGAATATTTTTACTACAGGTATAAATATAACTGTTACTGGTCATCAGCCAACTGCATATAACTTGTGAGCTGTCAACTCATTAACAAAATTTTAAAATGTTCTTGTTAATTTGTGTTCAAACACCACTATTTACTTTTTGAAAGGAATAGTAAAACTCTTGAGAAAGGTATTTTAAACAAATCCATATTATCAGTGTCACAACAGATCTACCAAGCTTTATGTTTTTAGAATCAAAGACAGTTTAAATCTTTCAGGTGCAACACTTTGACACACTGTTTTCTATACGAACTTAAAAGATTAATACAAATCTTTTTTGTATTAAAAAAGAAACTCCACCTTCCAAAACTTTTACCGACTCCAACACTTGAGATGACACTCTTGCCCCCATGGGGTTTTTTAAAGTCAAAAGTATTCCTGCTCACTACTTAAACCTTTAAATCGAACACTGTTTTTAAAAATTCCAACATATTTATAAACAATTTTCCTCATGCTGCTTAGTGGTTTGAAACATTTTGCTAAGGCTTTTATCTTTTCTGAACTAATAATATTCAAGGTACATGTGCAAGGTAGACTGCTTAAGTCTCTTAAGCTTAAGTTTCACAACTTTTTTTTTTCCTTTTAATTAAGAAGACTGTGTCAAAATTACAATTTCATAGAATTTATGAATGCAAAAATTTGTTAAAATTCAGATAGTAAATGAAACAGACTTCAGAAGAACTTGAAATATCTTTCTCCACTCCTTGTCATAATTTCTCAAATATGCTGTCATTTCTTGCTAAATACTTGCCTTTTAAAGGCCTTGAACTCTGTCTAATTAGCAAAACACAGAATGAGACAGGGAACTCAAGCAGGGAAAAAAAAATCAAGAGCTGAAGCAACAGAAGTTCAAGCTTTGGAGCAATTAATTTGTCTGAAGCACTTAAGCTAAACAATCATTTTGAGTTATATTTGCAACGACTCCACATCAGTTTGGACTACGAACTCTGAACTATTTTTTTGGTGTATGTATTACTTAGCTAAATGTTACAATAGAGCTAAAAATAATCAGTCAATAGTTTAGTTAATCCAAACACTCTGATCACAAGCTATTTCACAGCTTTTCTATTAATTTAAACATTCACTTCTAAAAGCAATATCATCCACTGCATTTCCATATATTTTTCACCTATTTGCTAACAGAGAGCAGCCACCAAGAAGTTGGAAATACTAACCTGTAACCCCTGTGCACACCTGGCTGCTGCCAGTGAAGGCAACTGCTCCTGGCTCTCTCCCAGAGCCTATTAACAGCTCATGTACTCTACTCTGACACAGAAGATAACAGGTATTTGTCTTAACTAGTGTCATCTAGGAAGCCTGGGATGTAAGCCAAATTCCAAGAAACAGGCCTAGAGTTACCATTTGAAGTGACCATAAGCGCTCTCTAATCTCAACAGAAATTACAAATATACAGCCCATTTCAATTCAGATCCCATTTAAACAAGAGGAAAAGACACCACACACAACAGCTGTGTGCTCAGAGATAACTTGTACCTGAAGACTAACATACATATATATTAAAATTAGGGTGGCTGCATCAACTCTCTAGATTAGTGGGACATTGACATGAAAACCCAATACAGCTGCTTCTTTCTGTCAAAAACTTTCACAGAAAAAGGGAAGAAATAGTACAAATATCCCCTTTAATATTTCAAAAGCTGGACATTAGCAAGATCACAATTTACTGAGCTGATACAACACTCTGCAAGGTCAGTAGCTGTATTTTAACCTATGAAGACAACAGTAAAAACTTAAAGCTCACATTAAGAAAATGTTTGCAGAACACCAGGATAAACTAAGCACGTAGCCTAAAACATTCTTCCTGACGTACAAAAGTTCAGAGTTATAACCATGTCTGAATTTAACCCAACATAACATAGCATAATGTCTTCCATGGCTTTTGCTTTCATGCCCAAGATAGTTATGACAACATTGTGCTCACTGTCACAACCAAACTGTGATTTGTTCACTATCTAGTGAACTGAGTGGACTTCTTACCTTCAACCCGTGATTCCAAGTACTTATCCAACTCAGCATCTTTTTTCACTGCCTCCTCTGAGACCTTCGGAGCATTTGAAAAACAAACTAATACAATACTCATGTTATCACGACTCCCCTATGTGACAAAAAAGAAAGAGAAGTTAGTACCTTTAGTCTTATTCTTCATCTTTTTACTCTAATCATATTTGTACTTTTTCCAAATATAGTACTGCAGATAGACTTGGAAGAAAAAAGAAACCCTGAAAAAATCCTATATTTTCATCAATAAGAACCCCTCTGTGTCCCAACTACACTGCTCACTAGGATTAATTTGACTGATTTTGACTGAATATTCTTAGTATTGAAGTCTAAATAATTAATGGACTTACACACATGTCAACCATTTAAAAACAGTATCAATAAAAGAGATCAGAAATTAGATAGTCGTGTAATGTTACCTTAAGCCAAATTGTAAAACAACACCTGTTGCAAAATGAAATGCAGAATCCTCTTTCATACTATTAGAATAGCTTAGCTCAAGCAACTAATTTGTTTTAGTTGCAGGGCATTCATGTAAATCATTACATGCATTACAAGTCTGTTTATCCGAATGCACCTGTGTCACACAGCACACCTTGAAGCAAGTATAAAATATAAATGTTCTGTATGGCTAAGCAGATCTTACAGATTTATCATGTGCTCAGAAATAGCACCCAACGGCTTTTTTAGATACTAATTTTAATGCCAGTTCTTTACTAACATACTCTGATACCATTTTCCTGCTGATATTTAATTTTCAAAATTATAATTCACATTCAAATTTAAAAACACAATTCTAAGTCTCTTACAAGGGGATCCAGCAGAATCATAATTTAAACTACTGGTTTGAAAATCAAATCCTCACTTTTTTTTTCATGTAGAATATTAAATGCCATTAGTCACTGCATACTGCTGCTGTGTAAACCCAAGCTACTGGATAGCTCTAATCAGCTATCACAACAAATCCTTCTCCTAGAGCAATTAAGAATTTGACATTAGAATGGATTCCTTCAGAAATACTGCTTATGAGTTACCTATGTTCCCTCTTGTACCAAGCATGTGAGGACACCTATCACTTAGTATTATTATGTGGTACAATCCACAGCCTGAAGACATAATACAACATTCTAATATTGTTACAGAGATTCAGGATCTGACTTTGGAAAATAAACATGTGGTCAGCACTCAGTTTTACTGGAAGTATCCAAGAGTGACCATCCTTTAACAAGGCTGGTTGAGGCCTTGTTCAGAAAAGCAATTTAAACCAATCATACACTGTATATGCTGGAATACAACCCTATTTCTGGAAAAAACACACAACTTACCCTTTAGAGTTCCAGCTGGGAATTTTAGTATTTTCCTCAAAATTGCATGTTTAGTCTGTGGCCTAACAAAGGAACTCTGTTTCTACTAGCAGGAGCTGCACTTTTCAGGGAATGCTGGAAATGGAATACCTATTTAGCATACGCAGACCAGCCAGTAGTTGCTCCAAACAAACTAAATTTGAGGAGTGGAACCAAGCTCAGATGCAAAGGTGGTGTTACTCCAAGCTACAGTGAGCTGAGGGCACACGTGACAGACAAACAACACCTTGAAGAGGAGATGCTGCCAACACTGGTTTTCCGCAAAGGATACAAACACTATTCAACTTCAAAGAACAAAAAACCCACAAAGTACCTTCCTCAGAATAGATTAATTTTATAAATTTTGTATTTAGAATCAAAGTCTAGAGCTGGAACTATATGCAAGCATTACTTGGGGAAAAAAAAGCCAGCCTTTATTTTTGCAATTGCTATCAACTTCCCAAGCATATAGGCTGAGGCTTTATATTCTTCAGCAAGGATATACAGTCAAATGGGTACAGAACTTTGAAGAAAAGAAGTTGGAGAAGGGGAACAGTAGGCCAGGAACAGCTGTTAAGACTGTACCCATCTAACCAGAAGATACTTTTAGAACAGCTGTTTGGAGAAAACAGGTACATACCTTATGTAAACAAGTGTCCACTACCCAATTGCACACTGTTTCCAGGTCATTTGATACTTCAAGTCTAGACTTAACAAATTCACAGAGCTCTTCATTGCTCATTACATCCCAGATTCCATCACAAGCCAGGATGATAAACTCATCTTCTTCTGCCCTTAAAATTTCACACACCTCAGGCTCTGGAGAAACAAGTTGTTCTGTAGGGCCTTTGCCATCAACACATTTGTAGTCGTAGTCCCCCAGAGCTCGAGAAACTGCCAATGAACCATTAACACGCTGAATCATTACACTGCCTCCTGCATTCTGGATTCGCTCTTTCTCCCTTGGGTTGCAAGGTTTGTGATCCTGTGTTGAAAAACAGACTTGTCCATTCCTATAGAGAACAGCACGTGAATCACCACAGTTGATAAAGTATACATGCTCAGGTGAAATCATAACTCCTACTGCTGTTGAGCCACTTCTGTCCATGCCATTTCTGAGGTCTGCGAAATTGCGCATATACTCATCAATTTTCAAAAAGCCAGTTCTGATTCCACTCTTGACATTTTCCACTGAAGGTTCAAGAGCAGATCCAGGTTTTTCTGTCGCCCTAAAGTCTTCATTGTTAGTGATGTGTTCTAATAAATGAGTGGAGCAGTAATTTGCAACACGAGATCCTGCGTGACCATCATAGACAGCAAAAAAGGACCAGTCCTCTAAGCCATGGGGAATACCTACAACAGCTGTGTGAGCATCTTCCATTTCCACTCTCCATCCCTGCATACTGCTGAGGCCATAACGCAAGCCATTCCCTGCACCATGAGCATTATGTTTTTCAGTTTTTGGTTTATCCAAAAATGCACCCATGTTTATGCAATATTGAATCTGGAAAACAGAGAGAAGAAGTCTTATTTATAAAGCCACTCCATTCCACATAATCTTTGTTGTCCACTTCCTGTGTTTCTCCTTTATAAAACAAGTGATATAGCATGCACACATGCAAAGTCAACAACTATACTGGAGGGAAAAAAATTAATACATGACATGAATGAAGTGTGAATTTACAAACCTCTGTTTGCATCTTTTTAGCATTTTTTTTTTTTTGTTGGGGTACTGCCTTTTTTGAAGAGCTACTTAATAAAAATTAAACAATGAAGGCAGAGGAGTTCACATACCTTTGCAGCCCTGCTGATTTTGCCATCCTCTGCAGAGACTAATTTATGACGGAAAACCAACAACTATATCACTCGTACTTTCTTTCCAGTTTTACTGTGGCATGAAAAAAATCAATTCATGTCCATAAATAAGGACTAGTCACGCTAGCTTTGCATGTACCAAACTACTTCTGTATTCTTGTAAGGCACGGCAAAAGTGACCACAGGGGAACACAGACCATCTGCCAAAGGAACCAAGGCAGTAATTTCCACTTAAATACAAGAAAACCTCTCAAAGCAATCTTTTAACAAATTATACTTAGTCCTTCATAAAAAAACTTTTCAATATTTATTATAGAATCATAGAATGGTTTGGACTGGAAAAAACCTTGAAGATCATCTTCTTCCAACCCTCCTCGCCATGGGCAAGGACACCATCCACTACACTGGACTGCACAAAGCTCCATCCATCCTGGCCTTGAACATTTCCAGGGATGGGGTATGCACAGCTTCTCTGGGCAACATCTTCCAATGTCTCACCCTCAGAGTAAAGAATTTCTTTCTTATTTCAATTCCAAACCTACCCTCTTACAGTTTGAAGGCATTTCCCTGTCTTATCACTACACTTGGCCAATAGTCCCTCTCCAGCCTTCTTGTATGCTAACTTTGGGTACTTAAAGGCCTCTGTAAGATCTCCCCAGGCTGAACAACCTCAACTCGCAGCCATCCCTCAGACTTACATGTGCTTACATGGGATTTTAAATTCAAAGGTCCTGATGTTAAAATTTATTCAATTTTCAATATTAAATTCAACAAGAGGTATGATCTAAGGGAAGTAAATAATCCACAGAAAGTTAGAAGTTCTTCATTATTTGGAGATCATCTCCAGAATGCAAGCTCCCAGGAAAAATGTGAATAATCTACATTGAAGCTTTAGAAGGCTTCTGATTTCCTCTCCTGTACTAGACTCAAGGGTTCTACACAGACCTGAAAAACTACCTTGCCATTTACAAAGTCAGTAGAGAATACATTCTTTAATCCACAGATCTCAGAAACTCAGATACCACAGCTTCAGACCATGCTAAAAGTCATCACCTTATGAAATCCTTAGACATGAAAATTTCATCCAAAAAGAACTGTCAAGAATTCTGCCATGACTGATCCTGAGCAGTCACTTGTCTCTGACAGAGTAGTACCCACCTACAGAGTTTACAGAGTCATGATAATCTAGTTCAAGAATGTGTTGCCAGCCAGCATGAGATCAATTAATCCTTACTTCTGCCATTTCCCTCACCTAAATGCATATGAAGTATAATACAGAGGACTAGATACAACCAAATTTCATACTACCTCTCTGATCTCCATGCAGTGCTGAAGATCCCCACCACTACAGAGGCCACAACAGCTTGCTCAGCAGTTTTTTTAACACTGTGAATAGGTAGAAATGACACAAAAAGTGTATCCATCACTGAGGTATGTAGTCAAAACTTTGCATAACCCCTTCTCTCAAAACATCTGATTTTGCTTTCAAAACAAACAAAATTCATCTGTGTCAGAGAGTAAGCAAGGCAGTACAACATAACACCACAAAAGAGTTCTCAGCAACCAGAGCTGAACAAGTTCCACATAGTTTAATAGTGCAACTAGTATCAGTAAAGGAGACTTGTGAAAGGATTCTAATATCTCACAATCAGCTATTCACAAACTGCACACAACATAAAACTATTTTAAAAGCACAAGAAACATTCTTACCAGTAAAACTGTCAAAACTGACACAGGACTGAAATGCTGCCAAAATGAGATACCCTCCAATACTTCACACCTTCTATGAAGTTCCTTTAATTGTGTTAAGTATGTCCTTACATTCTTATAACCAAAAATGTGGAAGAAATCATGTGACTAAATTAGGAAAAAGATGAAAAACTATGTAAGTGCAAATGCCTGTGAGCTCACTATTTTGTTTTATATCCACAAAATAAAACACGCTTTAAAAAAACCAACCCCCAAAGGCATGTGTCACACCTTAGTTTTACTTGTTTCATAAGTAATTTCACTTTTTTACAACTCATAACAAACTGGAAAAAAGAAAACCGCACTATTCAAGATGATGTTCTTAATATTCTAAATATCCCATTTAATATTGCAAATAAAGGATGCAGAGATTGACTTGCTAGCAGTAAGTCTGGGAATCAACTTGTGTTCTTTGCCTCTTAGGCCCTCATCACATATCTCCTAAAAGAACACAGCTCTACCTTCTCTATCCCTCCCATGACAGTGTTGGAAGACAGCTTGGCCTTTTCTCCTCCACACTGAAGAAACTCTTATCTCCCCTCTCCTCGCACATCACAGGCTCTGGCCCCTCAATAACAGAGTGCTTTCTCTGCTCAGCTTGCTCCTTCCATGTCTGCACCTTTCTTGTACTGGGAGGTGAGCAGTCCACACTGTATTCCTGATGCAGCCTCATGAGATCCAAATAGAGGAAAACCGTAATTTCTCCCAAAACGCTGGATATACCTTTTCTAATAGGCACTAAACTTTTCTCCCTTCAGACACACTGCTCTCTAACGTTCAACTCATTTGTCCTGGTTCTCCACCAGGACCCATCCCATGGTTCTCTTTGACAAATCTCATTCCTCAGCAGTCATCAGTGGGGCTGTACAAAGGGACAAGGTTACTTTATTCCAGGTACATGACATGATTATACCTCCTGTGGTTACCATCAGACCACTGCTCCAGCCTACCAAGATTTATCTACTGTTAGGGCCTACCCTTGAGCTAACTGACCACTCACTCATATCAGGTATTTCAAGCATGAATACCCTTCCACTGTTCAAGCTTTTAACGAAGACTTTGTCGTACTTACTCTTAGTCAAAAAATCTCAACATTTCTTGAGGGAGTTAAGGCATTAAGCCCCAAATATTTTTGTAGAGCAAGATTTAGTCTCAAGATAAAACACACCAGAACACATGAAGCATCCACCTGCAAATCAGTAATTCAGTCATGGCTTTAATCAGCATAAACTCAAAAATTCAGTATCCTTTAGTATTAAGATTTATTTTCCAAAGATCTCATTTTTGTATGAAATTTAATTGAATAACAGATTGGTTTGAGAAAACATATTAATTTCCTTGTGGTGAAAATGTTTGCCCCACATAAAACTTTTAGTTGAAACTTTCAAAATCAGGAAGACCATGTCTACTGCAATTCCCAAAATTCTCTTGGAAACAGAGAAGGCCTTAGTTCTTGTCCATGCTCCAAAGACCATTCTTTAAAATACCACATATTAGTCAGATCAAAAATGAAACCCTAGGATCCTCTTCTCCTTGTAGTCTTTCCAACCCTGGAAAAGGTTGGGAAAAAAATAAAATAATGATAATCAAAATTTTTAAAAAAATCTATTGCCTGGCAGGACCGATAATCACCAAGGCTCAAAGGCTTTTGGAAGGCCTTTACAGAGGATAAATTATTTATAGGAAGAAATTACTGGCCTTTGCCCCTCTCTGGCAATGAAGAAGTTAAATCTGAGCAATATGCTACCAAAGCAGAGGCTCCAACTACCTCTCCAGCCTAGTGCTCACTGTTCATCTCTAGTCTAACATAGCTGTCATTTCCAACAGAGTTCAGGGCAACAAGTCTCTAACGAAAGCTGACATCCCAGTGCAAAAATCTAACCCAAGGCTTACTTCTCTGAAGTTCCAACCTGTATTTTTCTCTAATACTTTCTACCAGAGTGAAATCCTGTGTATAGTCCTTATCTCTTATACAGGCAACATAGGCAACAGGCAAATTCAGGCTGAGGAAACCAAAGGCATCTAGCCTTTTGACAAATAGAAGAATGACGGCAAAAGTCATGTCCTCTGACATGCAAGAAAAATTCGTGATCAACATCCTTTCTGCTCCAGCTACACAGTGAAGATTCTTTGGTATTAGATCAGCCACACAGGAAAGAGCCTTAAAATCAGCTGTGCTCGTATTTCCGTTTAAAAGACAAATACCAACTGCTGATTTTCTCCAAAGATCTACTTAAAAATTGACAAATAGTTCTTGCTTAGGTATAGATAATCATTCTTTTCTACTATATCATAAAGGGGAAATAGGCGGCTACTTTAAGTGAAAAGCAGGCTCCTTTCAATTTAGATTTATATTTAACAGGCAGAAATATTTACTTGATGACTGTCATAAAGGCCAGAGCTGTCATGACTTGAGCTGGGACAAAGTTAATTGTCTCCCTAGTAGCTGGTTAAGAGTTGTGCTTTGGATGCAATATAAGAGTAATGTTGATAACACACTGAGGTTTTTAGCTGTTGCTAAGTACTGCTAGCTATACTAAGTCAAGGACTTGACAGCTGTCATGCCTTGTCAGGGAAAAGGTGGGAGGGGCACAAGAAGTTATGAGGGACACAGCCAGGACAGCTGGCCCAAACTAGGCAAAGGGATATTCCATACTGTATGAATATATATTATGCTCAATATATAAACTGGGAGGAAAGCTGGCCAAGGCTACTGCTTGGGAATGACAGGGCATTGGTCAAATGAGTGATGAGCAACTGCATTGTGCCTCACTTGTTTTTAATTCTTCTATTATAATTTTCTTCCTTTTCTTTCCCGTTAAACTGATGTTATCACATCAGTAGGATGTTATCACAACCCACAAGTTTACTCACTTTCATTCTTCTGATTCTCACTTCCATCTGATTGGGTCACGGTAGTGAGTGAGCAGCTGTGTGGTACACAGTTGCTGGAGTCATTTTTGGTGCCCAACACAGGGCATGACAGGTTGAGATAATGGCAAATCTGACCAGAACATATTAGAAGAAATCTGTATTCAATATATTAGCCACAGATCACAGTGGTGATGTATTTGCCCTCAAAGTTGGTGCTCTTGTTAGTGAAAATGCATTACATAATACTTTACGTGTATATATTGCCCCCTATGCTGATTGTCACCCATGGGAACTGGGCTATAGTTTTGTTGCTGTACTCTGTAACACTGGCTTATAATATGACAGAACTGACGCTCATGAAACTGAACTGGTATTTGTACTCAGCACACAGCCCACATCTCCATACTTTGAGAGCCATCTATAGGAAACTACTAATAATTACAGCTTTTACCTCTTTTCCTCAGAGACCCAATCCATGAGGGAGACTGGTACCTCCCTTCATCTTCCCTTTCTCCTCTAGGCCAATTAAAACAGCACTTGGGAACTTTTAATAACCTTGGGATGTTCAAACCAGCATTCCTATTGCTGTGTCATCTGAATGTGTTCAAGGTCTTGTTGAACAATGATTTTAGAATGCCATCCAGCCCTGAGGCTGGATAGCAGTAAGTGTGGAAGGGTGTGGGGGATAGTATGGGCAAGTGTCTAGGACAGTGGGTACCTCCAGTGCTTTGGGATTTCAGCCCTAAACAAGTGCAAAACCTGGAAAGACTAGTTAAATATTTGGAAAAACTATGCTGCCACCCTGACAATTCCAGAGAGACAAAACTCATGGCAACATGCTGTGGCCTGGCCCAGGCCTACTGAGCCATGTTCAGTACTGTACAGTACCCTTGAGAGAAAGAAAAGGCCTCTGGATGTGATGACAAAATGATGGCCACAGGGGCTACTCCAATCCCAGTGACTTACTGTGGTTTAACCAACACACCAATTCATGCCTGTATCAGCCCCTGCTATACATAAGGAGAGAGATATGTGGAGGTGAGCTCATTTAGTGAGGGATGAAGCAGCAGGGCTATCACGAGAAGAGGTAGGGGAAGAGGTAGAATGCATAAAAGACATAGTTAACCATCTGATCCCTATCCTTGAGCAAGCTGTGACATATGCAAAAATATTTCAGCCATCATCCACGCAAGGGCATCACCTGGCTGCTCCAATGCTGGAATAACAGGCCCAGTAACCTGGAATTAGAGGGTAGAGAAGCCAAACAGCTGAAACCCCATTCTACAGAAGTGGGTATTAACAAAGCAACTGGAAAAGGGGCACAAGCCCTCAGTGTCTGGAAGTGACTCCTGTCAGGTATGAAGGACAAGTATTCCTTCAAGGAAGATGTTATGCCACCCAGGCAAGTGGACTGTCACAGATAGAGGCATCCAGTATCTGAGGCAACTAGCCATGCTGGAGGAGATTTATAATGATGTAGACAACAAGCAGTTATCCAAAGACCCAGATGAAACCAAGTGTACACAACCCATGTGATGGAAGTTTGTATGGGATGCACCATTGTCATACACCAACTAATTGGCAGTAATGACCTGGAGAGACAAATGGTGGATAAATTGGCCATCTCAAATAATACAAACAAAATGCCTCTTCCTCGCTACAGGCCTGTATCTTGGTTGTGGACAGGAAAGAGGGCAGACGCATCCTGTTCTCCACCTGTACGGACCAGTGTCCCAACTATTAGGAGTAAGCATAAACAGCACAGGCCACCCTGTGCGACCACAGAGAGCACATGAGGAAATGGGATGGAAAAATCTACCTTGACCCTACAGGCAAAAGTAGGGAAACAGCAAGGAGAATCATGAGAGGGTTACTGCAGAACATTGCTGTAACAGCCTCTAGTGGGCAGTTCCCCAGACACAGTGAAGGGGTTACTCTTACTCCTGATCTTCAAGGGACTCTGACTCACATTTACAAGAAGTGAATAAACAGTAATTACTATAACCAGGACTAGAGGGACCCTGCCTCCAGTTAGGTGCAGGAAAGAAACAGCTGGGTTTAGTGGACTGTGTGGATTGGATGACCTGGCACAACAGACCCACAGGATTCAAAGGCTCTAGCAAACACTGCTTCACAGGGGCAGGCACCATCTGTTTCTGGAGTGGCAAGGCAGTCCCAACAGCTAACTTTGTTGGAGGACAAACTAAGCTTGCTGGGAATGAGTGGCAAAAGCACTCCATTGTGACTGGCCCTAAGACTCCAGTGCATCCTTTGCCTAAACTGTCTCACGAGGGTGTATTTCAAGGACTCAAAAAGGTACTGCTGGGCTTTTGGTATAGCTGCCTTGGAGACAGTAGAAATTAAACAGCCATTGACCTTGCCCCATCTCCTGCAGGACACTTCTGGTGCAGGTCAAACAACAGGCACCATCAAAATGGTGCATTGGCAGCGATATCACACCTGCCACCATCCATAAGTTGATTGGTCATATGGACAGCCAAGGAGTGATCAGCAGAATTCTCTCAGTTTCTAATAGTTCCATATAGCCAGTGCAGACTAAGAGTAGACTGTCATGGCCTGAATGAAGCCATGCCACCTCTGAGTCCAGCCACGACAGACCTGTTGGAACTTCAATACAAACTGAAGTCAGAGGCAGCCAAGCAGTATGCCACAATTGATGCTGGTACAGTTTTCTCAAGCCATTGGCAATAGAGTGCAGGCCCATCCAGTACACGTGGAATAGACTATTCCAGGGGTGGAAACAGACCATTAGCCATGGACTGATCTAAACAGTACTGAAACAAGGAAAAACTTTGGAACACTTAATACATTGATGACAATATTGTGTGAGACAATACAATAACAGAAGTTTTTGAGAGAGAGAAAAGTAGTTCAAATCCTTCTGAAAACTGGTTTTGCCATAAAATAAAAAAAAGTCAAAGGACCTGAATAGAAGATCCAGTGATCATCCACAGGACTGCATTTGCTCAAGGACCTGGGTGCACTTGGTGGGTTAATGCAGACAGATGGGGAAGTCCAATGTGTACCTCAAGGGGATTTGATTGTGGGTAAGAGCAGCTAATTATTTAAACTGTATTATGTTGTTTGCTATAAAATACTGTAGGTCATCACTTCTATGGTTGTTAAATGCCATATCAATGGTACTGTAATAGAATTACCTAGATTAATGAAGAATGGAATTTTGATGATAGAACCAGACCAGCACAGCAGTGATGGAACTAGCACTGGCTTCAGCATAAAACAAGCAAACCCTACACACGTTCTCTCCTGCCCTGAAGGACTACTACGACAGATGAAGCCCAAAGTCATGGACTAAAACTCAACAAACATTCTGAAGGGATGGCCCATATACTATGTGAATGATATCTCTGTGTATATATCAAAATACCGGAAAGGTGATAGTGATTACTTGGGTGTATTGGAAAGTGTGGGACTTGGTAGGATGTAAATGGTATGAAGTAAGGAGTAGATACAGCCCTGCTTTCAGGTGGGATAGAGTTAATTAATTTTCTTCCTCATAGCTGGTATAGAGTTGTGGTCTGGACGCAGCATAAGAATAAAGTTGATAGCAACAACTAAAAATACCAGTGTGTTATGTAGTGTTTATGCTAAGTCCAGGACTTTCTTGATTCTCTTATCCTGCCAATGGAGAAGACTGGAGTGGCACAAGTAGTTGGGAGGAGACACAGCCATGACAGCTGGCCCAAACTGGCCAGAGATACTCCATATGACATCATGCTCAATCTATAAACAGGAGAAAGCTGGCCAGGGGCTACCACTCACATTGGTTGGCAAGTGATAAGCAACTGCATTGTGGATCACTTGTTTTGCATATTTTAATTCTTCTTCTTCGTTTCCTATCCCATTAAAAAGCCTGTGTCTCAACCCATGAATTTTCTGGTTTTTATGATTCTCTTTTCCATCCCACTGGGGAGGGAGAAGGTGGAGTGAGCAAGCAGCTGTGCAGTTCTTAGTTGCTGGCTAGGGTGATGAACCATGACAGCAACCAACACATAATTAGATTATAAAGGTCTAAAAGCCATAATAAAAGTTTTTGTAGATACTATAAAATAATTTTCACATCACATGTCAGTTTCATAAAAAAGATCAGAACTGAACTAATACCACTTTGACAGTCAACAGTCCCAAAGGCAGTAACGTATCTTTTCATAATATGAGAATGGTCCAACATAAATCTTTTGGGCTTAGATCATAAAAGTGTACTGTAAAATGTCTCTTCCTCAGAAGGATTCTCTCAACAGGCTAGTCATTTCTTATAAGTCAGTGCTGTGGAAAAGAAACAGTGCCAGAGTTTTCTGTTACAAAGCACATGTGCTCCAGCTATAAAAAAAGAATGACATTTCAAAAGAAAAAATGCTGCACTAGATATTAAAGATGTAAATGATACAAATAATCAAAGTATTCATGACAAACAACTTCAAAACTTATGTGAAATGCAGGAAGAAATAACTTTCCTGGTTTAAGTAAAAAAAAAAAATAAATCGAAGTTTAGTCTTGGCAGAAAGCTCCTCTGTCTCCATCTTGCAGTCTCTCTCTCTAGTGTGTGTTATGTGCACACAGACTTTATTCAGCACATCTGTCTACACATACTGCAGATAGTTTTGATTTTTGATCCCAGAAAATTTGGTCTTGCTTCAAACTTACCAATCTTCAAAATACTGGCACTACATGAATTTACCTCAGGCCAACAGTTTTTGGGGCTTGGTTGTAACAGCTATTCTAACTATGCAGCCAAAAATGCTGGCAGAGTCAAACAAATGATTGCAACCTAAGAATAAGATCTGAATATTCTATTTTCACTTAAAAATTAACTACATAGAAGAACAGTTATTACCATTCCTGGGTTTCATCTGGAGGATTTGGGTTTGTTTTTAGGTAATCTGCGGCCATGTGTGTCAGCTTTAGCAAGGATGTCAGCTGACCAAAGATACTAACAGAAAGAAATTAAGTATCAACAGAATATAACAATATCGAGCCTCCCACCAAAAACCTTTCCTGTCAAGATGTTGTGAAAGAAGCCAAAGACGCTTCTAAACCAGGAAGTAAAAAAAATTTTGCAAGTCCTCCCAATTATCAGGTAGCATACATACCTAAGAGCTACAGCTGTAATTTTAAAATTAATTTCAGCACCTCTATTGTTACAACAGGTGGGGAAAAGAACTAATAACAAAGATAAACAAAACACAACTTTTCCCCACCACACTTCTTTTAATCAGCAAGTTATAAAGGAGATGAAGATTTCAGAATGAACTTCAGCTACATCAAATTGGTCTGGAAGTACAAAACAATCAGAGGCGTAATTTAATGCTGTAGATTCACATCTGTTTTCAATGTCAGTAGCACTACCTGAAAACATTAACATTTCTGCTCTGCCTCAGCTACTCACCCCTACATTGTGCCAGCAATTTCCTTTCTTTCAGAGTTGCTGGCTGAGATGTTTTTGTCCTTACTCTCTGAACTGTTTCACCGAAAAAGAGCAAAGTTAGCTTTAGTATTTTGAAATTTCGTGATTTTGTTTGCAGTGGGTTTGGAAGCAGCAGTTTAGATAGCAGATCCAAGGGGGCTGTAACTTTCAACAGAAAAGACAAAGAAATAGAAAAAAGCACCTGGAGCTAGGTTAAGGGCTATAACCTTTCTAGCTATGTTAACACAAGGAAAACATCCTTGTGGTCCTTTCAGAGATCAATTTTATAGTCTGCTTTCTTGCACTTTACTAAAATATGAATGATGCTACTTAATTACAGATCTTCCAGATCAGCTTATGTGACAACCATCTGTCTCCCATGGACAAACTGCATACTTCATGCTGAGGCTTATTTTTTCTGAAATGCAGCTCAATAGGTATAGAGATCATACCTCAGATATTCAAGATGAACTTCACAAAACCTTGAAAGTGGACTCTGAATCTAGCTTTCTAATTACTGCACTTAGTACAAGGTCATCAGTACCCAGGTTGATGAATTTTTTAGTCACAGAACTTTTACCATGCAGCTTCCTTCTTATTAAAAGTAGCAGATGTCAATTTCACACAGTTCTGTGGCCGAATGAAAACTTACAACAGTGCTTTTCTTAGCTACACAGAATTCTGTGTTTGCTAGTGTGAGCTCTTATTATCAGCAGCCTTAGCTCAGATTAGCACCACTGCTAGGGACTTAACTGAATAAGTATGCAGTGTCATTCTCAGTAAGAGACTACTCTTGTCAATGTCTTAATTGATGTCACTCATCTTAGGTTTTCCGGTAACATGTTCAGCTATTTTTACCAAGACTTCACCTAAACACTTCTAAGACTGGGAAATTCAATCACTTTAGTTACCTGCAAACAGTTGATCTGAGTTACAGAGTAACTAGATAAAAATTAGTTCATAACATAGGCAAATACTCAGGTTGGTTCACCAAATAAAACAAGGCTGGATCCAGACAGCGCAAAGCAGATTACTGCTGCCAGCACCTGCCTGCGAATAGGATGGAAGTCTTTAGAAGTAAAGACAGCTCAGCCTAAGTCAGCATTCATGCTCTTGTACCATTTTCTTTGAATAGAAATTTGATGCACTAGCACTTCAGTGAAACAGGCCTACCTGGTTAATTCAGGTATTACCTGTCCAGGCTTATTATCCTTGAAATCACATTTTGTCCTTAACTCAAACCCTGCAACTCAGTGTGGCTTTATTACATCACATGGAAGTCTACACTGTACTGCTGCTTATCCCTTCTGACCATGCTATGACAAGACTTATATCCTATGATATTTGCTGAAACTCCTTGTCCTTATCTGCTCATATTTCCTGTAGCCAAAAAGCACATTCTCACTTTTTTACTGGGCTGTTCAAAACAGATGCACAGGTGGCATTTGGATACTACAAAGCATTAACTTAGCATAAAAGTGATCCTTCACAAGTTAATAAAGTTTTTAATTATTTCTACGCAGAACAGCTGTTTTGATTATCTAAATTCAATAAAAGACCAGGTACTTTGTGTTAAATTTAGTTTGCTCCTTTTCAATCATCAATCTAACAAACAGCAGCCAGACTTTTACTACAGAAACAGGACCTCAGATTTTGAAGAAAAAGAACTGTGAAGTGCCCCCCACCAGGGAGGCAAAGATTTAGTTTCAGATATGCATTGTTAAAGTGAGAGGCATGGCTTTAAAGCCCGTGAAGAGTAAATTCCATTCCTCTGCCTTAGGGGATGTGCCCTATGAGCCCAGGAAGAGTTGCTCCACCCCGACCCTCCTGGGGTGGCAGTCCAGGTTTGACTGGATGACTGGGTTTGAGTCCCTAGGGTTTCTCCCTTGCTGTGTTCCTATTAGTCCCTGACCTTAAACTCCACCCTGGTTCTGTCCCACAAAACCCACCACCCTGCCTCTGTTCTGAGCTCTCTGTCTCTGGATCAAAGCCAAGTTTGTTCCTGTGGTGAATAAATGGTTTCCCGAGCAGAGGCCTGTCTCATTGAGTCCCATGTTCGTCACTGGTAACTGTAGCCTCCCTGGACAAGATTCTGCAGACCCAGAAGGCAACAAAGAACCAAGATTTATCCACTACACTACTAGTTATTAAAATTGAAGAATTTTACCCATTAGCATGACACATTATGTCACTAAGAGTGAGCTCTCCCTTGCTCTAACTTTAGGCATTTAAGATAACTTTCCTTACTTTTTGCAAAGTCCATTTACAAAAAGCTTCAGACACACTTTTGTGAGAATAGGGCAGCAATGAATCACCTACTCGTATCATCTGTGAATTATTCCTAAACATGTCTGAAACACTAGACTAAGTGTTCTGCAGCAGGTCTGCAAAACCACAGTAAACCAATACACCTTTATTTTTATAATTGAGGGGTGGTTTCCTGATTCACACAAAAATCTGAGGAAGCCAGACACAAGGGTTGGGGCTGGATGAGTGCTAAAGGTCCACTCAAAATAAGTGTGACTTGCACAGTGTAAGAAAGGTTGCACCTCTTTTTCAACATGTTACATCACCACAAAACAAGTACAAGTACACACAAAACATTCAATCAACACAATGCTAACAAAAACCTCAAAACAAACCACATTTGAACCCTTCTTTCATTTTAGCAGCAGAAAAAGCAACACCACCTCCTTGGCACAAACATGTCACTGATTTACAACCTATGTATTATTGAACTTCAGAGTAAGACACATAGGACTGCTTCAGACCAACAGTCCAGACTCCTGCCTGCCACTACTGAAAAGAGGCAAGTCTTTCTGTCAAAAACATCAAAATGTGAAAAAAAGAATGAAAAACCTTCACTTGATCATAATTCTGAAGACAAGACACATGCCATAAACCCATGTCAAAGACAGTCTTCAAAACACATAGTCCCAGTTTAAAGACAGAACTATACTTTTCAGAAACATACAACTCAAAAGGTGCAATCTCTATGACAGGTATTTGTGGTGATATGGGATTTTTTTCCATTACTATGGTCTTACAGCATTGTATTTATCTTTTTTTTAAAAAGGATTCAAAGAACATTGACTCTTAGTTCCCTATACATGAGTTCAGAAGAAGGTGACAGAGTGTGACAAGAGGTCTCTGTCACCATCAGATAAAGTTAATGACAGAAAATCAGCATCCAAAGCATTTTCATTGACCTGGAAGAAGACATCAACCTTTACCCTTGAAAAGGTGATTCAAAAGCTGAAGCTACAGGGAACCTTATAAGGGAAATATAGACATTTTCTGTAACTGATTAAAACAGGTAATTTAAGTAGCACTGCTAGTGTTAGTGCATTTAAGGAAATACATTTTAAATAAATGTAATAAAAAAATAAATTTCCTTGTAGGGAAAAAAGTCACTTGCAGACAGTAAACTGATCTCAACACACAACAGGCAAAACACTTCATGACTTTTACTGACACTGTACAGTCTTCAGTGTGAGAACATAACTTCTCCAAGATCTGGTCAGCAGACATTTACTGTGGTGAAAAATTACATTTCCCTGTCCCCCATTTATTAACTGTGCTTTGTATTGTAACAGAAAGAAGTTGTACTTGAAATTATATTTCCTCCCTATTAAAAAATAACAGTAAGCAAAATTCAAATATATTTAAAGAAGAAAAAATATCATTTTACCCAATCTGTTCAGAAATTTCCATTAAATCCATGGTCAATTACAAACTGCAAATTAAAAACACAGTCAAAGTAAAAGGAATTACATATTCCCGTAAATTTCCTAGTAGCAGAATTTACTCTTACCTGTAATTTTAACCTTGTCAAGGTTCTAATTCAGTGCTGAAAGAATTAGTTTACATTCCTGCTGCCAAGAAGCACGTAACAGAATCTCTTGCTAAACCTTGAGATAACAGTACAGGACACAACATCTGCTTTATTTTGGTATTTCCTAGAAAGAAACAAAGAAGTAGTTAGCTACTCCAGATGGTGTACAACAGATTTGTACATTAATTTTTTCATTAATACAACTCTTTCCTAATTAGAAGTGTTTGAACTGAAGCTGTGCCTGGATGTGTAAAGATCTTTCAGTAAACCCTCTAAACACAATATTCAAGATTTATACCAACAAAGAATCAGATTAATATTTTTCTCTATTTCCCTCAGCAACACTTACAAGCACTTAAAAAGTCATCACCCTATTACCTGCCTTTCAAGTCCCTAAATTCAGTAAGAGAAGAAATAGCTCTTGCATGCCTGCTAGCAACATTGTGCTGTCTTAATTTTATTCACCTGCTCAGATGACAGAGTACACTCCTTGAGCATTTGGCAAGACTTAAAACCACCACGGGCAGCATGTGTAATTTGTGAGCTATTTATTCTGCTTCCTTAGATATAAAATGCACAAGAGTTTAAAACAAAAGCAATGAGCTTCAACTGCAAAAGTATTTCAGATCCCCTGAAATAGGAATCATTACATTTCTTTAAAAATAGTTTCTGTAAAATTAACCAGAAATTCACCTTAAAATGTAAAAGTAGTGAATAACCAACAATTCAGATACGTGGCTCAACAACAGCATCTACCCATTGCTTTGAACAGGATACAAACACACAAAATCCTTCATGGATCAGGGACTACATATTTAGTCTTACAAAACACTGAATCTTACGGAAGTTGTCATAAGAATACATTGGTAGAAGGAACTATTGTAGAAAAAATTCTGGATAACAGCCAGCTTTTCTGGGACAGGAGGGAAATAGAAGTTTTGTTGTGACAGTGCAAATTTTAAACTGATAAGAGCACACTGGATGAGGTGAGTGATAAAGGAGACCTACTGCAGACCTCGACTTTAACTCCACCGATGGAAGAACAGAGCTACAACATTTCATTATGGCTTGCCTCTTCCATACACTCAATAGTGCTTTTCAACTAATAAAAAGTGTCATAAGCACAAAATTGCTCAAAAGGACTACTTTACCACCTTTTGAAGAATTGCAGGAGTTCAGTAAGTTCTAAGCCTGTAGCTCTATGCTGTTGCAAGCCGTGTTTTCCCCAGCATTCTCTCTTCTTACGCACCACAGTAAGATGGAATCAAACTAATCCAGAAAAAGTCAATTATTTCCTGTCACTTGAGGTCTCCAAACCAGCTTAGGAAATGCCAGGCTAAACAAGTACCGATGACAGAAATGCAGAACTGGCAGCTGCTGCCAATTCATATTTGTTCCAAGTATGGTTTAACTACACCTTAAGCAGCATCCACTAAATCATTAATGAACTCTGAAAAAGTATCCTAAATCATTGTATTGAACTACAAGGCAAAAGCCCTCCCCAAAAGGTAAAAAGGCTTCAGTAAAAAAGTTGCTTCCACATCACAGAACTTCAGGGTGTAAAATGAAACACACACCAGTGCAAATTAACAAAGCTGTGTAAAATAGCTCTTCATCAACACACAGGGTTTTAGGGCAAAGACACAAAAGACGTGGCCAGGACACAGCTCCCTCCATGCACTGTCTCCCACTGTCAGAACACCCTCTCCCGCCATGATGGTTACAAAGTGCAGGCACCACAAAGTGCTCAGGAGCCTCGGTGCTTCTGTGGCCAGTGGCCGTTAGAAGTGGCAAACTCACAAAAGCAGCCTTGGAAGATGAGCATTATGCTTTTCAGAAACAAGAGCCTTGAGCCCTCTCAGATTCTACTCCACAGAGGATGTGAGAGCATTCCTTAGACCAGGATAGCTTTTAGCCAGAAGGCTGCTTACAGCAGGGCAGATTAAAAAATAGATATTTTGGGCTAATTTCTGAGCATTTTACTTCAGAATACGATTGCATTTATACAAATTCTATGTACACCATCTCACTAGTCAGAAGTGGGAAATGTCCCAAACACAAAAGCGCCTCTACCACTGAATATGGCCCAATGAAGGGACACTACTTCTACTTAATTTGCACAGTGGTACCTCTCCAAATAAGCTGCATGGGTTGTTTCCTCTCAGTATGAAAAGATTAGATTCATGATGCAGCTTTGGGATAACAAACCATTTTATCCAGCTCCTAACAGTTTGACTGCCAAAAATGCTTACAATACACAAATGTAAATGTCTTCCCCAGATTGTTTATCACAAATTACATCACAAGAATAAAGCTGAATGCATCCTATTAAAGGCTTAATAAAATTACAAGACATATTAAACATTTTCTCTGGGCAACTTAAGTCTTCGTACTATGTAAATGTGTAATATTTTAGTAGGACTAAGTTAGTTCAGTAAACTTTTTTGCTACTAAGGCACCAGCACCCTACAGTGGACAGTTTTTAATTCAGAAAAACTTAAATATTCCCTGGGTAATAAAGTGTTTGAATTTGATCATGTTTATAGAATTTTCTTCAGAAGACAAGACCAAATAGACAAAGACATTATAAGCAATTCACTGCTAAAATCTAAACTCAGTATTCCAAAATAAGCACATTAAGAAAAAAATTACACAGTCCAGAGAAATTTGAAGAACCTTATCATGTTATTTTACAGAGTGTAGGCATCAAATGCTGGTTTTCCTGATGATTAAATACACACTTAATAATGCTGGAAGCAAAGCACTAATGATCCTCAAGCTGAATCCTAATGTTTAAAACATTACAACATCCAGTCCTTTGCAAATTTCCAAACTCTGGCCAGAGAAGTACCAGAAAAACACTGTTTATTCTGCCTCATAACCAGCTAGTCCTGGACTCTGACTTTTCGTGGATAACCAAATCACAGCTGCTTTAAAACAAGCAAACAAACAAACAAGCTCATTGATTGAGCAACAGAAAGAGCTATAATCTGATGTGCCCTGATCCACACTATGACAGCACAATACCACCACTGCCAACACTGCCCCCCAGAACTGTAAGGTGTGTCACCCACAATCAAAGATTTTGCAGAAGTAAAAGACAGAAAAAAAGGAGACAGAAAAGAGCAGCAGTGTATGCCACAGGCTAGTTAGTAAACTGCAACCTACCAAGGGCATGTTTCCAACATACAGTAAAACCTAAGGTAACATCCCTTTCTTGAAAGAGGCATTCAATGGGCTACCTGACTTTTTGAGGAAAGTGAGAGCACAGGGGAATGCACTAGTACTGCAAATTCATGCAGTAATTCTTCCTTATTGTACCTATATGACGAAGCCAAAACTAAACCAGGAGTTATATTCTGCTTGCTTACTTGACACAATGCACAAGTTCCACCCTAAAGAGAGAGTTGTTCATCCACTGTAATAAAAGATAATGAATTCTCTCTACATTTGCTAAGTGGTTCTTCATTCTATACAGAACCAAGACTGAACAAAGTCTTGATTTGTGGGTTTGCAGGTGTGGGAGTTTTTGATGAATTCTTTTTCACCTTTTCAAACATGGAAGCTGCACTAAGACATTCACATTAATCAGTTAAAGTAAGGAGAATTAACTAAAGTTCAAAACTCTATGAAGCAATTTAGGTGCTTTATCCTTTTTAAAGCACTTAATATAATATTACAATTTTGAAAATTCTGCAGAAGTATTCTTCCACTGCGTTTTAGAAGTAAAAGCCAGAACCTCCTGAAAAGAAACCCCTTGTGCTTGGTGTTCCATTCAAAGCTGAATTCAGCATGTTGAAGTCTGCAGTTAGAAGTTCTATAGCCAGTTAGTAATTTCAACTATGAAATTATGCATTTCCAACTGGAGTACTGTTAGACCAGTATTTCCCATTCTCCTAAAAGCTTGATAATACCATGGGCTTAGCATTCTAATTAAATCCATACTTTTAAACATCACCTCACAAATGATGGACATCAGTTATAGCATCAGAAAGCTGCTTTTTGATACATCTTAAAAAAGATGCTCTAAACTTTCTTCCTGCAGACCTGTCTTTAAAACATATTTGCACTTTTGTAATTCCTAAATTCTCTGTGACTCACTTTCAGGTAAGCTTTAGATCAGTATATTCAAATTATGGCTGTTTGGCTATCTTAGCAGCAATGGTAGCTTAAGTGGTATTTGCTCTCAGCAGCCCATTCCTGTTCCATGCATTGTGGCTGAGCAGAGATACAGACAGCTACACTGGTAAAAGTGAATGCCTGAAGCAGAGACTGCTCATCTGGCTGATGAGGAAATCAAACTTTGTTGAATTACACAAGGAGAAGATGAAGGAAGACCAAAAGCCAGCCTTACTGGAATTCAGAATGCACGTATGCAATCTGCATTTGCCTACTGGGAGATCACTGGCAAGCACTTATTTCTCTATTCTTCTGTAATAGATGAGAGTTATGCACAGTGCAACTCAAGCAGAGAAATGTGGAATCATCTCTCCATCAATTATGCTGGACAACTTTGCAAACAGCCAACTTTAGGAAGAGAGAAGACTGAAGAGCGCAGACATCTAACATGCTTCAGTAAAAACACCCAAGTAAAAAACATTCATTTTCAGTTATTTGATCTTTAGCTGAACTAAGAAGGAAGTACCTTCAAGAGTAAAAATATATTGCACGAATATGTTAGTTTTCTTAAAAAAAAAACACTCAACTGAAACAACAAAGCATAGTAAACAGAGAACTTTAACTCTGAACAAACATGTTTACTGGAGCTGCTAGGACTTTCTAGAGAAAAGCTTGCAAAAGTTTTTAACCAGCTTTTTTCTTACCTTACATAACAACTGTAGTGCAAGTAAAGTTCTAGATACGCATTATGCCTTTAACAGAAATCCAAGAGTCACAGATTGAGAAAGATGTGTTTGTATTCTGTATGGTTTTGTGTTTTCCCTTGATGCAAAGGACAGAGTCTACAATCATTCATCTCCCTGATAAGGACTTAAAATTCCAGCTCAGACACATTGAAGTGATATGCATGGGCAACCTAAGATCATACTTACTATTACTGCAGTGCCTATCATTTGAGCACATTCTTACACTGTTTCCCCACGAGGCAAATTTAATATCACATAACTAGCTAGAACACCTGGGTAGAAATATTTAATTTGTCAGTTCGAAAATATCTGTCTGTTTCTTGTCTTTGTTAACTACCTCAATTTCGTAGAGGTCCATAAAACCAGCCTGACCACTGGGAAGATGTTCTGAGAAATAATCCAACACACCTGTCACCTAATAATAATATTACAAGTCACATCTTCTCTGAAGTCCTCTGGGAAAAAACAGCATGTCCCTAAACCACACCTCACTTGACAGTCTCATCTACTCTACCCACAATAGCACTACTAATTAGCATCCAGAGTCTGTCACTCCTTTGCCTAGAAGAAAGCTATTGGTAAACAACAGTATTATTCAAGTTCAGAAGAAATCTTGAAAATAAAAATCCTGTTGATTATGCAATAGAAAAGGCTTAGCCCTTTCTAGTTAAGCCATTCAAAGAAGGCATCTTAAGTATAAAACCATAAACTCCTACAGAATAAATTGTCAGCAAAATCAGAGAAAGCAACATAGTTCAGATCAGTTAATTCAGTAGCAAGTACATGTTTTTGGATAATAAACTCCATAATAAACTCACTGCACTGTAGGATAAAGTTAAGAAAATTGACCTAATTGTATAATTTCATTACTAAGACAGCAAAGGTAACAGCTACAAAATTCTAAGATGCTTTAGCTGTAGGTCACAGTCAAAATCTGATAGTTTTCAAAAGATTAATATCCTTCTGAGTGTCTCATATGAAATGGTCAGAACAGGAAAGAACAGATTATCTGCAGATAGCTACTTTGACTAATTCCTCTTTGACCAGTATTCAGTGATATTTAAGCCAGAGTCCTCAAAAATTAATATTTATCTGGTAGAGAACTTCACCCTAGCTCCTGCTGGCTACCAATGTATTTAGAACAGGTCAGCTTTTGAATCAAGTCTTGCTAAATCATTGAAGTCAATTAGGAATTTTTTTATACTCAATACCATATCTTAAATTTCTGCTGTTCCTGACACTTTAAAAAACAAAAAACAAAAAAAAACCCAAAAAAACCCAAAAAAAAACAAACCAAAAAAAACTTAAACCTGGTTTATACATGTCTTCCTGCACAAATCCTGTATCTAGAACAAATATCCCACAAAGGATTCGCAAAGGCACAACAGCATCACATTTTGTCTATTAGCGGAATGAAGCCATTACAATATGCTTCAATTACAACAATGCATGCCAACTAATCACATTTTTTCCCCATCTTACAAATATAACACAACCTTAAGTGTGACCATGAGTATACCCAAACTTTAGAAGGAATTTAAACTCCACAAAGTGGGGGGGGGGGGAGAACAACACAAAAAGTATCAAAATAACAACAGTTCTTCATGTAGGACCAGGAACAAAAAATACAGCAAGAATTCCCTAATGCTGGTATGTTTGACAATGACAAATCAAGATGTATCAAATTAAAAGGGGATAATAAGAATGGGGTTTTATTTCTTTATATATGGTACCAATGATCAGAGGAAGGACTTCCCCTCTCACGAATAAAGCTCCTCTTCAGCTTCTAATGATAAGTCTTCAGGTATAACTGCACTAAAACTGAGCCATCACTGCAGATTTAAAAAAGAAAACAACTTGGCCACTGCTGATGTGCAGACAGTTACAGAAGGCATAAATTCTCCGCCACACTACTTAGACACTTGGATTTATTTGTGGCTTTTTTTAGCCATGTTACCACTTGCTAAATTTATATACATCAGGAGTTAAATTCAATGCAAAAAGGGTCATTCAACACCACAATAAAATCACCAGCATGTTTAAATTGGTAACATAAGAAAACCAGTAGTACGAGCTGCCAAATATTAAGAGTTATGATGCTATAGGCATTCTAACATTTACTGCAAAGCATGCAGCTTGGAAAGAGAGAATTCAGGCATCTGTTATGTCAACTCACAGCCTACAGACACAATCTTTCAAAAGAAGTAATTTAAGTAATACAGGAACTGAAGGTTCCAAATAGGAACTGTTAAAACACATAGTTATTATTATATCTCAATTACGGTTTTAGAACACTTTTTCTTTGTCCCTTCCAAGCTAAGATGCTTCTTCTAATTACTAGCAAAGTTACTTCAGTGACAGCACTGTATTACTATTAACAGAATCAGCACATAGAAATGTAAAGGCAATTAATTTTTTTTTGAGAGAGTCCACTTGTTTAGAAAGCCATTTCCTTATTGATAACACAGTTTATCACCTTCCTAAATCAGCCCGATTTGATTCATTTCAGATAAGGTGTATCTCAAAGCACTTTTAAGGCAGTTCTAACCAATGGTGAAGAGATCAGCTGAACCTACACAATATATAATTATGTACTCCCATACTGTAAAAGAATCAATATACCTGTAATGATATGACATTCAACCCATAGTGTGGATAGTCACATTTCAGATCACAGATGACTTGTCCAGACTGTTTCAGAAAACACAATCCTCTCTCCTCTGCTCTTTTACAGGATGCTCTACTTCTCTATCAGGCTAGAGAAACTTTTTAAGAAGTCTAATTAAAAAATCACTATCTCTAGGAACTGCAGAGTGAAGCAAACTTCTATTACCTTTTTTTCTGGCAGCAGGCTCCAGTATTGTTGCCTGGACACAAGGAATCTTTTTCAGGCGTCTGCACTGAGGCTATCTGAACTGTTTCACTTGTTTCCACACAAGAGTACTTGGCAAGAAGCAGCTACTTGGTAACTTATAAGCTTAAAAACTCAAAGTTTTGTCCAATTCATACTGCAACCTCAGTTCCACAATAAGTCACATGGAGTCACTTTTAATCAATAGTTTAAACTCTCAGTTTGCAATATATATTTCAATGCTGATCTTTCAGATACCTCTATTGAGTAAAAACTGTTTTAATTTCACCACTATACCAGTATCACAATACAACTATACCTGCAAAAATTCAAAGGGCAATTCTGTCAGTAAGAATGTTAAAAATAACATACTAGAAGATCATGCCAATTTTCAAAAAATCAGTATCAGAGAAGCTGCTTAAGCGTGCAGCAGGCAGTCAATGCCAAAGTGATAGACACGACAGCCAAAAGGATTCTGGGAAAGTTACCATGTTAATAATTGAACATTCACTTAATGTTATTCATTTCAGACATCAGCTGAAGGCAAATTTGGATAACACAGATTAAGACACCATCTCTCCAGCTCTACCAAAGGTTACTACTGCTCCTGTACACTGCTGGCTGCAAGACATGCCCTTGCTGCATTGAACACTGATGGAAACATCTTAGCACAAAGACGCATTAAAAAAACACATTAACTGTAGCAAGGGGGCAAACACCCCATTCTGTCATCACATTTATAAGACAACTTGTCAACACATTTTTAAATTATTTCTATATTCCAAAGCCTACATATCAGCCTTACCACTTTACTACCATAAAACTTAACCTGCATGTATTCTATAGTAGTGTAACAAACTATCTGGATCAAACTAGAAATCTAGAAAATAATCATGGCACACAAAGGAATACTCTTAAGTATTCAGGCATTTGCAGAATGACAACTGAAAGAATCAGATTAATTTAGCAGTTTAAAAGAAAATCAAACAATTACCTTGGGGATTACACATATAATTCAGTAAAACTTACTATATAAAAAACAGACCCCCAGTCACAAAAAATCAGAAAGAGGTATGTGAATAGAAGACTGCTGATCTGAGCTTTCAAACAGATGCTAAACACAGCACAAGCACCAGCACAACAAGCACCAATTTTGGTAAGTTTCCACGCCCTCAAAACTGAAGAGCTGGCATTAGGCCATCAGCTGCCTATCTTTAGTGCTACTTACACATTCATCCCCAAAACATCTCCCAAGTCCTACTGAGTGTCTCCAACATCACTTCTATGACTGGAGACCATGGCCTTGTATTCTCTCTTCTGTGGAAATACCTGCTCTGTAAAGGGAGGCTATGTGCTTCTCCAGTTTTCAAAGACTCATTTGGGCTGGAAATGACCTTACATATCACCTGGTTCCAACCCACCTGACACAAGCAGGGACACCTCTTACTGGACCAGGTTGCTCAAAGCTCCATCCAACTTGGCCTTGGACACTGCAAGGGACAGGACATGCACAATTTCTCTGGGCAACTGATTCCAGTGCCTTGCTACCCTCACAGTAAGAATTTCTTACTAATATTCAATATAAACCCACCCTCCAGCAGTTTAAAGCCATTACCTCTTGTCCCATTAAAGCACACCCTTGTCAAAAGTCCTACTCCAGTTTTCTTGCAGGCACACTTTAGGCACTGGAAGGCTGCTCTAAGGTCTCACCAGAGCCTTCTCTTCCCCAGCCTGAACAACCTCAACTTACATATATATATGAAAATGTTTATATATACTCCACTTTTCCCTGGGAGTAGTGTGGGAATGACACAACAAACACTATTAACATTCTGTTAAACTACGCATGTAAGCTGAAGGCAATGGCATCACTGCTGAACAATGCTAATGGCTCCTACTATTTGATCATGCTCTAACTCACAGAAAGGTGACTGTGCAGGTGCTTGAAACTATGGCTTCATTGAAAGAAATGCATCTACCATTTCCGCCAAAATGCAGCAAACCTGCCCTCTGAATCCAAATTATTTCCTGATATTTTGAAAGTGACCAAAATATTACTCAAAAGTGTGTTCACTAAGCACAGGACCACAAAGTAAACAAGAAAGAGTTACTAAGACACTATAACTATTGACTATAACTGTCAATTTAATAAAACATTCCATATCATGCAACTTACTGTATTAGTTTTATAATTAGCAACACCCATACTACTCAAAAAACAGCTTTGCAATAAGCATTAGCTACAAGTAGCAACCTACTTGACTATTTTAGCTAAGGAACACAGCCACAGCTAGCTTACGTACCTCTAATCATTAGTGCATTTCAACAGAAATATGCAGAAGTATTTAACAGTTAATAAAGAGTGATAACATTCTGCAGGAATAGTATAATATATAAGCCAGGAACTCAGAAACAGTATCATTTTGCCAAGTCTCAGTATTCATGCATTGTGTCATCTGACCGTGGACAATTTTGATAGTCTTACACCTTAAACGTAATACAAAAAGAAAATTAATTCCAGATCTTTGTCCTTCTGATTAAGATTCACTTTAGAGACTCTTCCTTGTATACTGGGGTGAATAAAGCAGAAGAGCCTGTGAGTCTGAAAGTAGTAAGATGGAAGAACTGACCAATTTCTCTCCTAGTTTAACACAATAGTCAATAAAATCTTTAACTCAAATGCATAATAATAACAGCTAAATTGAAACTAATAAACTCTGTGAACTACTGAAAGAGGCCAAGCTAGACAAGAAGTTCCTATTTGTCTATGGCAATGCCGCCAAATATCAAGTGACTGCTTTTCACATGTTAAAGACGAAAGTATGAAGGGTTCTAAGATACGAACCATTCCATGGGCACTACTTGCCAAAAAACTCCCACTTTCAATATGTACCACCTTTAAAGATGTCATGTAATCAAATCCCTTTCCAAACCAGGAATATGTAAACCACATGACAGGGAGAACCTGCATACAATTGTGTATGTATGCACATTTAAGCGCAGAGATAATGGAGAAGTCTGGCATACTAATGCAATTGTTTACAGTAATATATCCACATCCTGGATGCAAAGGAAAAGAAAGAGTAAAAGCTGAGATTCAAACTTACTTTAAAGCACAGAAACCACAACAAAGTAGTCTATCACAGCCCACTACATATTTCCTTAAAAACACAAGCAGAAACACACCTAAGCTCTCTTGGTTACAAGAAAGGAATAAAATTGCATTTCCTTAAAAAGCATGATGAAGGGCTACCACACTTAAACCACCTCACCTTTACAGACCAGAATACTGTTTCTGCAGCAACAATCTGTCTCAAGTATTGTCTGTTCTGGAGATTGTCTACATGTAGCATTTAAGATGACAGTTCACTTCCCTCTTTGTCCAGGCTTGTGAAAAGAAACTAATCTCAGAAAAGCTGAGATTTAGTTTCACAACCCAGCATCCTGCTTACCCCTCCTTCTCCAGTAACTTCAAATGCTCTAAAAATTGGTGTTTTACCTCAAGGTTCAGAATACCGAAGGTGAGAGACAAAACATATTGATAACTATAATGTTCTAAAACTTCATTTTTGACACAGAAAAAGAGTATTTTTTCCTCTCTTAGATTAAATGTTTATTCAATTAACGTACCTTACTTATTCCAAGCCTGCTCAATAGGCAGACTCTAAATAACTACTGCTTAATACCAAAAACAGTCAACAAGAGATCATGTTAAAACAATTTTATTTAGTAGACAGTAGACCCTTGAGGACCTTTAGCTGTAACAGCTGCACAGAGTATGAACCATTGACCACCCACCCTTCAAAATGACTCCTCAACCAGTTTTCATTTGTCTAGTCATCCTCCCATTGAGACTGTAAATAGGAATATGCTGAAGGACACCAAAACATCTTGCTAAGGTCAAAAAAAACCAAAATATTTCCCTGCTCTATCCTCAGCTGAAGACCTAGCCATTTGACAGAAGGCAGTGAGGTCAGCCACGCATGACTGACCCCATTAAAGCCAGGCAGAATGAAAATAGTCACCTTTTTCAAAAATGTTTTTCTACAGATTTATATAAACTACTTACTGATATTGCTATCTGAATAAAGTAGTATTTAACATTTTCATTAAGTGACACAGAAAGCTTTTTTTATTATATAACACAGCAAGGATGCCTGAAACAGTGAACAGGAACCATCTCTATGCTTCAACAACTTGCAGAATTCTAATGTTCTGAAGCCTACATACAAGAACTCTGGGCGTTAAAAAAAAACCAAACAGGTCTCAACGTGTGAAAAACAGACATCAAACAATTCAGTTTCTGGCTAGTTTTCAAGATATCTGTCTACAAGACAGTAAACAGCAGAGGTTATGAAAGGGAAACTTGGTCTTTGTAACGGTATCTAAAATTTATTAAAGAAATGGATATCTGAGAAAGAGAAGAGAAAGAAGTAGAAAAGAGCAAATGACCAAGAAAACTCAAACATTTCATTATGAACCCTGTAAAGGATTTCTAGAATTCAGATTGCTTACGCCTTTTCAGATAGTTTGCATTTCTCCCCAACCTTACTGCAAGAAGCCTCCAAAACTTAATGAATATGGAAACTCCTGGACACAGAATCAGCCAGTGCCTGACAAACAACTGCAAACTCTATTCTCTACTAGTGATGACATTACTCATGTTTCACCCAAAATAGTTTGGTCCCTCTGCATTCATCAAAACATAGGCTTGAAACAGGCAGTGGGTAAGATATTCTAACCGTAAATTAAGTGGTGACAAACACCACAGTGGATGAGCTGAGGCAGTCCTCCTACCCCCTAAGGAAATCTGTAACTGTTACAAAAAGCACAAAAAAACAGCTTGACTTGCTCAGAAACTTTCTGACAAACTCCATACCATGACCTTTCCCATACAAAGTTTTGGTTTCTTCTGTCTTCTCATGTACCTACAGATATTCTTGTCAGCAAGTGCTGGTATTTAATTAAACTGGAATGACTACTATGAAGGGAATCATACAAACGTCTGTAGCAGGCTATGCATTTGGGGAAAATCCAAAAGAGGGGGTGACCTTTTTAATTTAGTTATAATAGATGTTTTAATGTCAACATTGAATTCCACACTTTTTTCTTTAGGACTGCAACATGACTGGTAGCACTGCTAACACTGCCACAGGTATGTGTCTTCTCTATGGTCTTCATCAGGAGTAATACTCCAAGTAAATACAGAACTTCCATTCACAAGATATGTCATTAGGTATCCAAACCACCAGCGTCAAGAACCAACGCTAGTAACTACACAAGAACCTCATCTGAAGTACCTCAGCATGCAGTCTTACAGTAAGTGAGGCTAAACTGAACTGATAACTGCTGTAAACGCACCTCCTGTCATGGGTAGTTTCTTCCCCAGCTTTGGCATCAGTAGTTGTTCTCACATCCTCATGCAGCAAGCTGATTCAAGAAGCTGAACTAAAAGAAAATTAATCTCAGCTATATGTACCAAATATATGCACATTACCCAGCTCTTACCATGAGATGAGACACAACCAAGTATCAACATGAGAAGGAAGAGGATCTCACATATGGTCAGAAGCAGAGAACTGCAGAAATAGAACACTACTAACATACTGAGGTAACTACACAAGACCCTCTTCCTTAATGAAAGTCAGGATTATGGTAGATTCCAGAAGCAAATGCCTGAGTGTGTGCAGAGGCTTAGCTAAAACTCTTTTCTGTACTGTATCAACACTGAAAAGTGGTGAAAAAACAAACTATTCTAAGGACCTTTAACCCTTAAATAGAGGAATACCAGATACCAACTGGGCAGCATGCAGCAGAAATCTGTTTGGGTAGAGGGAACAAATTCTCCATAATGACAGACAAAATCAAAGCTGCATTATGTACAGTAAGTGACTCAGCTTCCAAGAAGATGCTATACCCATTGTTTTTAAACACCTACAAAAACATAACAGCAGTGCCTGGCTGACAAAAAAGCTGATGTATCTAGTGCCCAGCACTCTCTCCAAGGTATAAGATTTAATGACTAGAAACCAACACAGAAGCAGCTGAGCTTCAACCAAATTACATGAACTCTCCTGTCTATAGAATTCTGAAGGCACTACGCTTTGGCAGTTGGACCTAATAAGCTTCATTGCTTTTTTCCCCTATTAATGTAAAAATTAATCTGGGGTCACATCAGCTCACTCTTACTTTCCTTCTCTGAACAAAGTGGTTCAAAGTACATGGTTTCAGTCATCCAAAAACCCTAAAAGAATCTTTGCTTCTTCAACAACAGTGACACAAGTCCACCAATTCCATGACACCTTAAATCCACACAGCACTAAGACTTCCACTATCTCTGGGACTTTTTACACAATTCAGGGAGAAAAAAACCCAACAACTTGCACAGTTCAGGAAAAAGCACTACAGAATAAATCTTCTCTCATTCCCCCCAGTCCTTCTCAAAAGTGGATTCATCAGGAGAAAATGAGCCCAAAGAAACCAAACATAAACAAAAATAAGGATGGAGAAAGAAGACTAATAGCAAGAAGCTCCTCCCCATCTCACCCAGCAATGTCAGTGGTCAACTTTTACTTGTTGGGTTTTACTGATGCCAGTATCAAAAAGAGTCAGGATAGCTCTGAAAGGTAAGCAAGAGGTAGTGGCAGGCAGCAGAACTTAGTAATAAAAGGCAGCACAGTGTATGCGCCGATAAAAATCTTTAAAATTATGTACAGACAAATGAGCAAAAGACAGATGCCCATAATGGGAGCAAGAAGGAATACTCCTCAATGAATACTGTGTTCTGCCTACTCAAGTATTCTCTGGATTAGGTGAAGTTATCAGTGAATTTATGCAATAAGTTCTTTAGAAAGCATTGTAGTTTTCTTCCTTACTAAGAACACTACTTTTCACGTCCTCTCTTGACTTATTTCAGTTTCTCTCTTGCAGTAACAGTATCAAACTTTGACTCGGGAAAAGGAGAAGATAAACACTGACTGGAAAAAAACAACTTCTGAAATTGGAACAAAATGAACTGTGCAGAAGAAAGGTTGTTCACAGACAGATTTGGCTCACCACTTATTGTACTAGTGGTAGCTTAAGATGCTGACTACTATAGAGAAGATAAGAAGCAGAAAAAGATGAAGTTTCTGGAGTTTCCAATATAGTGTTTTAGGACCATTACCTGACTTTAGAAAAAGGCTTTAAGCACAAATCTGACAACTCATGACAGATCTAAGCTGTCACATGTGCTTTATATGCAAGAGCTTGTTTCAATCAGTGCTTCAATAAACAGGACCTTTGGAGGAAGGGACAATAGGGAGAGACCTATTGACAAGTTTTCCACATTGTCTTCCTGTTCTTTGTGAAACTTGACATCATAATCAGGCTCCAAGTCTGGACAAACCTCAAGACACCTTTCCAAAAAAATTAGTTAGGACATTTTTTGGTTTTGTTTATACAAAACACATCTGAATCTGCTAAGACTGAATGAAACAGAACAGTGAAAAAAGATTACTTCCAGCAGTAACTGAGCCCTACATTCCCTCTCTACACATTCAGAAATACAAAAAACTTCAGACTGAAAATAGTGTGGTTTGTTAAATACATCTGTGAATATATGGTATTTTTCAATTATTTTTTTCTTTCAAACATGAATTAATAAAGTACAACTGCAGAGTACCTTTTGTAGTTACATTTTTCTAACCATGTTAAATTCTGTTTCTTGCTATTGGTAACAGCAGCACACAAGTTAATTTCAAGAATCTGAACTATACTGAAATTGTATTTCTTCCCCTCTGACTGCAGAAGTCCAGCACCACTTGCACTTCAGGTTAAAAAACTGTTTCAACTGTTTGTAACCTTATTCCCTTCCCTCCAAAAGTCAGATATACTAAGTTTACAGCATTCTCTTTTTTCCTTTAAATTAAAATAATACTTTAAAATAAAATAACAATAGTCAAAATCACAAAATAAGCTGTTTTGTTTAACAGCTACTATATGTGAGTTCATTAAATATTTTAGAGAAGCTCTCTGGCCTAAAATTACTTGTGTTTAGTATGTTCTAGTTAAGAAATTGAGATGTCATCCAATTTAATTTAATGTTACAAACTAGCTATCGATCTTCAACAGCTCTTAACCTCCATTATTTTCACACTCAAACACTGCAAGAAGCCCTAATAGTACAGACATGGTTCAGCATAAGACAAACCAAAGGCCAAACAAAAGTAAAATAAGCTTACTGTTTACTAGGATATAAAAGTAGGATACAAAACATCATTGGCACTATAGCAGAGTCCTGACTATCCTTTCCTTCCACATCACACACAAGCCTAATTATTGCTTCAATTTTAAAACACAGGAAAATGTTAAACTATCACTTCAACCACTTATGGAAAAACAGATGCACTCTTAAGGCCCGTCTGACTCTAGCAAACACTGTGAAACATCTCTTTCCAATGTAATCATCCACAAAAGTAAGCTTCTCTCTTCCCTGATCCCACAAATTACTTTTAAGAGACACATTGAACTGCTTCTAGTTTCTTTACACTGTGAGAGATGCACAGAATCTCAAAGAGGGCTGGCTGGAAAACCTCACACAAAGCAAACAATTCCTACTATAAATGCATTTTTTTAAATGACTGAATGCTTACTGACTGGAGGTTATCTTTTGAACAGCAGTTTGAATTGCAGTGAACTTACGGAGGATTTACAGAAGAGGTTTCACACTCCCCTCTTCCTCCCAGCTCTCTTGTTTTCACAACATTGTTTTCATCTTGTTTATGCATAAAACCTCTATTATCTGAACTCTTGTGCACAACTTTCTACTTGTTTAGATAACTACTCCTCAGAGTAACATAATCAGACACAACCTAGGCTTTGGTTGAGGCAAATAAATTCATCCTCCAGCACAAGCAATCAGCAAAGAAAAGAGCAGGAAAGACATTACCTCAGAGAAAAGGAAAAGTGAAACAAAAAAAGCTCTTGCTCTAATATGTCTCCTGGAAAAGTGATAAAGGCACAAAAAACATGACAAGCTAGCAAATGGATAAACATCCCATCTGTGGAGTCCATTTGATTAATGTATAGGCAGCAGTCCCACAATTACTGAATAACACTCATTGAGTGTAAATCCCACCTGTAATTAGACATTGTTAATAACCTCCTTAGAGGCGTCACTTCAGCTCTTACTGACAACACCCAAAGTGAGGCATTTGTGAGCCTTAACAGCCTGTACTGTGCACTGGGGCTCTCTTGAGCTAGATGGAGCTGCTTTACTTTTCAAGATGAGAGACTGAACACTACCTGGGGGAGTCAGTGGACTACCTCTGCTAGGTCTGGATTCAAGTTTTACAACAACTGAAATAAAAAAAAAAAACAACTTCATGTTTCCTTTGAACACAAACACTCAAAAAAAGTACCCTTTTAGTGAAAAGGCAGCTATAAATCATTTTTATCAAATGTTCAATAGAGAACCAAGCTTCATGTCAGACACCAGAAACCAGGGCCTGCAACTAGTACCATATCTGAAAAGAGGCCTTGTGCACAAGCTGGCATGCAGAGTACCTTTAGATCAGGATAAGATTTTCCTGTCAGGAACCAGAACAAATACTACAGACATATTTCATTACTGTACTAGGTAAAGAGAACGGGAGAAAAAAGGACACAGAAAAAACACTAAGTAACATCTGCACTATATTCACCTTTCATACCTTTACAGCTCTCTGAAGGCAGTGCTTTGAGTATAGACACACTTCAAACAGAAGCAAAAGGAACAATTTCTTCAGCTTTGTATACTGAAGACAAAACTCTCAAAACAGCCCACAGTACCACATAGTTTCAGTACAGTATTTCTCATCTGTGAAGTTTCAAAGCACACGACAGTTTCAGCAGTTTTCAAGGTCACAAGGGCAATCACAAACACAAGTCCCTTCCCCCTCCAATTGCTAATCCACCACCCTCTAAATCCAGTCTAGCTGTACTCCAGAGACTTATGCAACGTGAAAACCCTCATTCACTTCTCTCCTAGAATCATGGTCCAAAACTACTACATGTGGTACCACATATATAGCTGCAATATACAAAGGCAACTTTACACCTGTCAATATTTATTTGGATGTGGTTTAACAAGTATGCTGAACACTCTGAAGACTCTGACCTTATAGAGATTTTCAGCATCCCTTAAGAAGCTGCCATGAAGAACACAATTTCTAGATATGAAATATATATATAGACATGAAGAACATATTTCTAGATATGTTCCCTGAAATGCTATGGGGAACATACTCAACTCTTTTGGAAGAAACTTTAAACAGCAGTAATTATTTTTTTAAAAACAGACAACCAACCACACACACAAAGAGTAAAACAAGAAATCAGTGGAAAAAAAAATAAAACCCCAGCAAGCCAAGCTACAGTGCGTGTTGTCTGTGTCCCCACAGTTTCACTGAAACACAACTCCAAAGTTTACACAAGAGTAAATATTTCACAAATAATCAGGTCCTGTGAGTTTTGTGGAAATAAACAGTCACATCAAGGAGAGACATCCAAACTAGTGGCCCCTGAGGACAAGTGCAGCAGAAGCTCAGCTGTGTTACCAAAACAATCATCCCATACAGAATAGACAGTGCCCCAAACACATGAGAATACTTACAGAACACACAATACCCTACACCCAGAAAAATCCAACCACAAGACACAAAGCCACAGGAAGTCAGGCTTCATAACTTGCTGTTCACACAGCTAGTCTCATTCTTGATTAACTGAAGTAAAACCATGAAAGAACTACTCTCCAGAATTTATTGTAGTTTTACCACCAGTCATTTTCACACAACAAAATTTCAAACCTAAGGACAATAACTTGGGAGCAGATATTCAGTTACCAGTCAAGATAAACAATCAATCCTTAGTCAGTGAGCAGCAGGACAATTTCTGCAGGCCTGGCAACACTGAGGAAGCAGCTATATCCCTGCACAGCTCAGCATCCTCTGCAATGCTCTAACCCGCCTTTTGGAGACCCAATGGGTACAGCTGTATTGCCACTTCAGTTTGAGTTAGGAGCATGATTTTGAAGTAAATCTGTCACCCACTTCCTGTATTTTAGTTCACATCTCTTAGAAGTTTCTGAACACATGATCTGAGCATCTCCCAGATTAACCTACATCAAAACTCTGTGAGAGCTTGGAACATACTCAGCCCACTGAACCAGACTACAATTAGCCCAGAATAACCACGAAGTACACACACTGGGGACACCGAGTCTACCTAACTTACAGCTTCACTCTACAACCTTCTTCAACTGCAGCATACTGCTTGCTAACATAAATATAATCAATGTGGCAGATATTGCCCAGTCATTTAGGAGAGCCTCAAGCAGCAGGAAGTAAACCCACAGACTTAAGCTGCCAACAAGCACCTCAAAAGTCCTAGAAAATATGCCTGCACAGGGTGTTCCTTTTTCTGGAGTAATGACAGCAGCAGTGAATCGGCACTCATCCACATTTGTTTCCACCCCTTTACAGGTTAGGAGTTTCAAATGCTAGTGGGATATTCTAGAAAAGCTTTCTGAATCAAGAAAAAAAATAACTCACCCAAGATCTACATACTTCACGCATCACCTACAATTCCTGTTTTATAAAACTTTTCAAATAACACTGAAAACATAGCTCAATCAAAGGTTCCACTGGAGGTGGTGATAGGAAAGGAAGAGCAGCATGTACTCAATAATGCTTTTAATGACATGCACATCAGCTTAACCAACAAAGCAACCAGAACAGAGGGGTTTTTTTTCTTTTTGAATAAGCTGACCAACATAACATTCATTGTTTCATTTGAACAAAAATATCAGTTCATTACAAATAGTTCCATCACTGAAATGTTCTCTCCTGCTACAATTTTTTATTTTTTTTATAAAATTTTAAATGGATGATCATCAGTTTAAAATATATACCTGCCTTTAGCAGGACCAACAAGCTGGTGAGAACAGACCAAAACAGTACTGCATGAAAAACTTAGAATAATGTGCTACCTCCTCTGCTCAACAAATCCTTACCATCTTCCTTCTTTACCTCCTTTACAATTAATTCATATGCTAACAATTCAGAGTCATGTTTGCTCTACACTCAGTAAAGGTCAAGTTCCTATACTGGGGTGTAGACACAAAAGTAGGATTATTGAAGATGACATTTTCTGTTAACACACTAATCCCATGAAAACAGCAAAGAACGAATGACACTTTCCTTTGTGATTTAACTGGAACTTCGTGGTTATTGACATGTCATTACCATACTCACTAAAGAGCCATTTTAAACTCTCCAGCAGCCCAGTCTGAAACATCCTTAAGCAAGGTTTTTCTGATCTGTTTCATGTTAACTCTTGCAAAATTGGACTTCAGCACCTAGTTGTACTATTTGTTTGAAAGAAAACTCAATGAATAAAGTTATTTCCCATCAAAGATCAAGAGAACTTACGACAGGAGATAGTAATGTAGTGACATCATAAAATAACACACTGAAGTAATGTTAATGAGGAACTAATGGCGCACAGGGAAAAAAAGAGTTGTGGATAACATTTTTCATAGCAGAACAAAAATACCTGGGCCTGAGTAATTTCCTTCAAAATTATAAGAAAGGCTGCTGTCTGCTGAGACACTGAGTTTTCCTTTCTGGCATCATTCTCTACATTAAAACACCTTTGTTCTTTCCCTCCCAGCACAGGGTTTTCCAAGAGCCAGAAGACTAATTTAACCTACACTCACTGGCATCCCTTATGCTTCAACATGCCAACAATATCTCAAGAAACTGAGACGAGCCGAACTGCTCATCTCAAGAAACTAGAGATGAGCTAACTCTGCTCAGTAATTTCTTACCATCTCATGACAATTTTCAGACCAGTTTTCTTCTGGAGTGACACTCAAATTCTTCCAAATATTTATCTGCCTTTATCATATAATACAAATATAAATTTGTACAAGGTTTAAGCAAATTATAAGCAGTCTGAACAAAGTTTCCCATACTAGACATCTGCCTAAGGCTGAAAGACATCATCCAAACAGCTAAGGAGCTTGCAAAGTGGTCTGTTAAGTAAAAGCAGTATTGATATCTTTCTGGGAACTCTGCATCCTTGTTCTTACATCAGGGATCATCTTTCAATTTCACCTTTCTGGGCTCCTCTAGTCAGAGTTCATTCTATTTGGGTGGCTTCTTTTTTTTTTTTTTTTTTTTAATTAAGAAGCTGCAATTACTGGTCCAAATTTTGACATTAAATTCACTGAACATTTTATTTATACCTGATATGCTGGAGGTTGGTACTAAACTGGACTCCTCTAAGATGCATAAAACATTCATGCTGCATTCATGCTGCTAACAGACAGTGAGAAAGAAGTCGTCACAATTCACACCATGTACAGCTGTAAGCCAAATCATGAAGACCGCCAAGCATAAACTGAAGCACAGAACTAAAAAAGTAATACATAGGGAAGGAACCAAGACAACAAAAGTTTTTATTTCAACAGTTTTCCTAAGAAATCACCACTGCTCTCCTCCAATTTACTGAGAAGAACAACACTCAGACTGAGTCACTTCAATTGCTAAAAGGCCAAAGATCTGAAGAATGCTTCTTTTTTACAGGGAAGGGAAGTGCAGCACTGAATTCAGAGAGACCAGTGGACAAGTGGCAAGAACTAAAATACAAACCCCAAATAAAATCGAACATATTTGATTAAAGTAGTGGGCAGAAAGAATCAATACTAGGGAAAAAAACCCCAACTATGGACACAAAGATATGTATGGCCTGCTACAATAATCACTCTCCACAGTCTAAACATAGAGTCTTGAGCTTGGATTCTTTCACCAAGGCTTTCCCATTCACTTGGAAGAGACCGTGCTGTAAAAACCAATGGTTAGCTAATTATCTTCCAGTGCTGACTGGAAAAAAACAGCTATTTCCCACTTTCTAAGCTACAGCAGTAGACCTATATGGCACATTTCAGCATTCCCACTGGACTGATGATGCAAGGCACTACCAAGTGATCAATTATCATTTTTTGCATTTTGTTTTTAAAGAAACAAAAAAAAAAAAATCCAGACCAAACCATGCAACAGAAACCACACTGACAAACCAAGCCCACCCCTGCCCCACTGAACACTATGGCAGTGCTCAGCAAGGTGTGCTGTAGTTTGCTCCCTTTAAAGAGGACATTCAATACTCATTGAACACTGTTCTACGCACATTCCCATCCCTTGCTGCAGTATTAGTAAGCCCTGCTCCAAAGAGTAATACAAATACTTCATAAACACAGATTTTTACATCCACTACTAAGAGCAGATTTTAGTGCCTTTCCCTTTTGTGATATGGAAGCAACACATTCATGTAAGAAATACTCTCTAGGCTCCATTGGACCCCTGAGAGCAGTAGTTTTTGACAGTGAGCACGTGAAACAATTGTTCAACACACAGATTTCACAGGCTTGAGTTTCAATTATAATAGGTTTTTATTTCTTGAGACAAGTTTGCTAAGCCAGAAGTAGACACTACTCACTGGAAAAGTTTAAAAGAGCAATACACACCAGAGACAAGAAGAGAACCGAATTGTCCAGGGTAAGTACAAGACTACTAATTTCTTTCTCTCGTTCCCTATGTCACAAACTGATCACCTCATAGCTATGACTGTAAAAGAAAAATTGGTCCTCAGCACCCTCCATGCAGCCCTCTCCATACTACATTAATTACATTTCCTTCATCCTGATGTTGTGTGCCTTAATTAAATCACTGTCCTATGTAATAGCCTCCTCTAAATATCTGCAGAACAACAGATGAGGGGCTACACAAATAAACAGAACATAAACTTGCAGAACATGGGATTCACACATGTAATTACTCCTCATTTCCAACTGATCCAAGCAGCTTTCCATTCTAAATGGATTGCATCTTCACAAATCTCTGACCCTCAAATATTGATGCACTAACCCTCTCTCAAACACAAGTATACGTCCAGTATAGAAGATTTCATATACTCCACATATGCAAACTCAGTTAAGTGTTAAGGTATATAAAATGCATGTAATAAATATATATAATGGATGTACTGGAGCCACACACACAAGCTTGTCTATACCACATGATGTGCTTTTAATTAGCTGCTGGCCTGTCAACACCATTATGAGTGCTAGTTTCAGCCGAAGTTTACTCTTAAAGTTAATGGTCAATTTATCCAGTGAAACAAACAGAACAAAATAAACAAAAAAAAGCAGTTTACCAGAAAACCCCTAACTGTCCTTTAATCTTCTTTAATCCAATAATATTCATAACTGTACTAAATTGCCTCATCATCTTTATTCACTTTTTCATTTTCACTAGGTGCCATAACTATAAAATACTTCTCTCCATAGCATAAACAGCAAAGGATCCCCACAGCCTCCAACCTGTACAGGACTCTGGAGCCAGTTCATCATCCCTCCCCCACGCCATTTCAACTTTTCATAGCCTCAGCCAAAAATGCCTGCCTCCTCTCTCTATACACAGACTAACTCAGCAATACGAAAACTCCAGTTTCCCTTTTACACAAATACCATTCCCCTGATACACATGTGTATACATAGCCTAATGTAATCTTCACCCTGTATACAAATTCATCCTTCCCCCCATTTTCAGCCATACCCAAATATCCATGCAAGCCCCCTCATTTTTCTGTAGTCCACAGTCATCCTTGAAAATTTACCTACAAGAAGACAGTGTTGATGACCTAACTGACAGAAATTTAGAGTGCCTGATACCTGTCAAAAAAATATATAACTACAGTTCTACAGCTCCCCAGCACATGCACAGACTTTTCTCCAAGAAGTACTATCATGATCCCAACACATGGCATCTGCTACATGTTTTCCCATTTGTATTCCATGGGCCAAACAAGAAATATCCAGCCTTTCCATTTCATTACAGGTGAAATATCAACTCACAAGTTCCCAGGTCAGAGACCACGTTGCTTGCTGCTCTAGCCCATCTCCATACACCAGACAGAGAGCTCACCAAGCTGGTGACAGCCGGGCATCTCTCTCAGCTCCCAGCGTGAGCAGCAGACGAAGCAAGGCACAGCAGCAGGAACACGCATGACTTACTGTCTACATACCAGCTCATATTACACATGAAGGTCTCACACATTAAGTCTAACCACACTGGCCACGAAACAAAACAAGTTCAGAACCTTGCAGCAACCTGTTACCACTGTGCCTGTAACTTGTACACAGGCTTCCCTACCACCCAAAGCTTCCCTCCTCCACAGCCTTTAGATGCCTGCCAACTTACCACCTTACTTCTCACAACACACAGAAGCCTGTTTACCTATTACTCCTAAATTCACAGGCCTTCCTGTACCGCTACTCCCAAACACATGTGGTTTCACCCACCACCTGCATCCCCACGGTATAAACACATCCCTCAATCTAGCGCAGCACACAAAACAAGACAGGTACAGATTTTTCTAGCTGCCTCCAACTCAACTCATCAAATTTACTCCCTCCTTCCGAGAGAGGTATTACTGTAAATTATAATAAAAATATATCCATTTGGTTCGTAGAGCCCCCAAGCTCCAAACTACGAGCAAGAACTGCCTTCAACTCCTTTCTCCTAAAGACACTCAAGCACTGCCCATCTGCCTGTGATTTCATCCCAGCTCGCCACAAGTACCCAGGCCTTACGGCAGCTTCTCCCCCCGACACCTGAGCCGTGCCCGCCGCTCGCCACCTTCCCCCACCCCCACAGCCCGTCGGGAACACGGGCCCCGGCCCGACACTCCCCAGGCCCCGGCCAATGCACGTGCGCGGGCCCGGCCGCGGGCACACGCCGGACACCTCCGGCGCCTTCCCCAGGGCCACCCACGCGAGGCCAGGCCTGCCGGCTCCCCAGCCTCAGGGCCGTGTGGGGCCTGGGCCGTGTCAGCGCGGCCCCGGCCGTCTCTTTTCCCGTGGCGGCGGGGAGGCCGCGGCCGCGCCGCGCGACCCCCGCTCGCCCCCGAGGGGCGCACCCGCCGCCCGCCATGTCCCCTGCCCCCCCCCCCCCCCCCCCGGCGCTGCAGCCCCAGCCCCGGCTCGCCCGCTCAGCCCCTTCCCCGCTCTGTCCCGGCTACTCTCTCTACCTGTGTACCCCGCGCCCCCCGGCGCCCGGCGGCGCCGCCGGGCCCCGCGCGGGTGCGGGGGGGGCTGGCACGGGCTCAGGCGCGCGCCGCCCCGCGCTGGCCGCCGCCGGCCGCCGCCGCCGCCCGGTCGCGCACTCGGAGCGCCGCCAGCAGCGCGGACATGTTGGAGCCGCCGTGCCCCCGCCCGCGTCACAGTGCTCGGGAGAACTGGGCGGGGCCAGACTCGCCCCGCCCGCCCCATCCCACCGACCATTGGCCGCCGGCCCCGTCGGCACAGCCCTTCCTCGCTGTCATTAGTAGATGCGTTCGCCGCTCACACCTAGGCCCAGCCCAAAAGCTTTTCTCTGATTGGGTCTTCCCCGCCTGCTTTCGTTACTATTGGCTGTGGCTCTCGTCAATCAAGACGACGGAGCACGGACTCCGTCTTCCTCCGCACTTTTTTTTTTTCCGGCCTCGAAGCCTCGGGCAGGACTGACGGAAGCGGCTGTCAGCGAGCACCTTCGCCCCTCCCAGCCTCCCTCCCGCCGCCACATCCCCTCCCTCCCGGCTGCGCGGTTTGCCTGCAGGCCATTGGCTCCCAGCGCCGCCACTCCCGCAGCCTCTCTCGCCCCGGCCGCTGCTTCGACAAGGGGGCGTGCACCGACCCGCGGGTGCCTTCTTCTGATTGGCCATCACCCCTGCCAATCAAGCGTGACCGGCGGGGCAGCAGAGCGTGGCCCAGCCCGCGCGCCGAGTCGCTCCGCACGGCGATTGGTCGCGGGGCAGGCGAGAGGCGCGCGACCTCCCCCATGCCCCACGGGGGGCAGTGGGGAGTACCCGTATGTGCGCGCGATTACATCACCGCAAGCCAATCAGAGCGCGCGGGAGCAGGTGTCCCGCCCGCGAGGGGTGGGGCTTGCCGCCCCCGGCGGGAGCCGCTTCGTCTCGCTCGGCTCGGGAGGCGGGAGCTGGGGTTACCGTCGCCGCCGGTCAGGGCTGCTGGCGCTGCCGGGGGTCCCGGTGCTCCCGGTGCTACCGCACCGAAGAGTGAGGCTGGAGGTGGCTCGGTCCTCTACATTCCCGGGGCCGCGACCCCGTTCGGGTGCCCGAGTGAGGCGTCTCGGGGTCGCCCTTGGTACTCCATCGAGCCCTGCTGACACCGGGGCCGCCTGAAGAGTATAATCACTGAATCACAGAATCGATTAGGTTGAAAAAGACTCCTGAGTTCATCGAATCCAACCCGTGACCGAACACCACCGTGTAACTAGACCATGGTACCGAGTCCCACATCCTGGCTTTCCTTAAACATCTCCAGGGATAGTGACTCCACTACCTCCCTGGGCAGCCCATTCCAATGTCTAATCTCCCTTTCTGTGAAGAAATTCTTCCTGATTCCCAGCCTAAACCTCCCCTGACAAAGCTTGGGGCTATTTCCTCTCGTTCCGTCACTACTTGCTTGGGAGAAGAGGCCGACCCCCACAGTTTCCTTTCGGTGCTTGTAGAAGGCGATAAGGTCACCCCTAAATCTCTTAGCCCTGAGTCACGGCAGGTGGGAAGTGCAGGAATGGGCAGCTGCTCCCGCCGCCGGCCGCTCCGGCTGCAGCGACAGCCTCGCCGCGGGAGGCCGTAATGAACACCATGCGTGGGCTCGCCTGCCCTTCGGCTTCTTTCTTGCCCCAAACCAAAACTGTTTATTCAGGAAAGAACATGAAAATCTGTCTGATCCCTCGTAATCCCGTGCTATTCCCACCTTTCTCAGTCAACGGCTGTCTGAAGCCAGCTGCAGGTCACCTCGCTGGAGAGGGACCCACTCCTCACCTTACAGCTCTGTACGGCGGCTCAACTGCTGCAGTCGTACACTATAGGCTTTCCTGGAAAGCTGGTAGGGGTACCCTTGCCTTACACTCCCGAGAAATGGCATACTAATTCCCACAGCACAGTTCGCTGATGCCCTTGTCCTTTTCTTCAGGCTGAGGTGTTTCCTCCCCACACACTGATACATCGGCGTGAATGAACACACATCACCGGCAGGGCTTGAGACCACGACTCAAAACACAGTACAGCATTTTTATTTATTCATCTATTAATTTCTTGGAGTGTTTACAAAAGGAACTGACCCTGAAAAACACGGGACTTTTTTTTTTCTGGAGTTGAAATTCTCTTTCGGTCTTCCACATAGACACATGATGGGGTTATTTTTCCAGGGCCTCCGGAGTTACGTCCATAGTGTAGAATATGCTATGCAGCTTTTACCTCCCAGTTTATCGACACCACCACTCACGTTAGAAAATCGTTGCACAGAGCTCTGAGGGTGCTTTCTTGCTCAGGTGACTGATGCAACCGTGGCTCTAAGAGCCGAAGCTTTCCTTTCTGTGGGTCCAAATGCATCTACTGCACACCGCAAAGATGGGATAGTTCACCCCTGTGTGCCAGTGCTGCTTCCCACAGCTCCCTACCAGTTGATAGAGCTGAATGAGAATGAAACCTAGATTACCTCAGCACAGACACTCGTGAGCCAGTTCAGAAAAAGCCAGAATGCTGAGACTGCGGTTACCCTTCTGTCATAGAAAACTTACTCACAGGCAAGCTAATTTGAGTGCCCAGGCCCAGCTGCCAATCAACCTAGTTAACTGTGCACTGTCCTTATGATCTGGGACTCAAGACATAGCTAGGATCTTTTTCCTTTCCTTTCCTTTCCTTTCCTTTCCTTTCCTTTCCTTTCCTTTCCTTTCCTTTCCTTTCCTTTCCTTTCCTTTCCTTTCCTTTCCTTTCCTTTCCTTTCCTTTCCTTTCCTTTCCTTTCCTTTCCTTTCCTTTCCTTTCCTTTCCTTTCCTTTCCTTTCCTTTCCTTTCCTTTCCTTTCCTTTCCTTTCCTTTCCTTTCCTTTCCTTTCCTTTCCTTTCCTTTCCTTTCCTTTCCTTTCCTTTCCTTTCCTTTCCTTTCCTTTCCTTTCCTTTCCTTTCCTTTCCTTTCCTTTCCTTTCCTTTCCTTTCCTTTCCTTTCCTTTCCTTTCCTTTCCTTTCCTTTCCTTTCCTTTCCTTTCCTTTCCTTTCCTTTCCTTTCCTTTCCTTTCCTTTCCTTTCCTTTCCTTTCCTTTCCTTTCCTTTCCTTTCCTTTCCTTTCCTTTCCTTTCCTTTCCTTTCCTTTCCTTTCCTTTCCTTTCCTTTCCTTTCCTTTCCTTTCCTTTCCTTTCCTTTCCTTTCCTTTCCTTTCCTTTCCTTTCCTTTCCTTTCCTTTCCTTTCCTTTCCTTTCCTTTCCTTTCCTTTCCTTTCCTTTCCTTTCCTTTCCTTTCCTTTCCTTTCCCTTATATCTCATTATAGTAATTTAAATATAAATAATATATTATTAAAGCAAGGACAAACCTGGCTAAAATTGCTGTATCTTAGGGTTGATGAATGCAAAATTTACTTAGCCTAGATATTTCTTGGATTTTTTTAAAACTGTTTTTATTTCAAGAGATCCACCAGGAATTTTTTGAGAGCTTGACACTCTTTAAAGTAATGGTATATCCTGCACAAATTTCAGCAGGTATGGAACTGGGCTGTAATTTTATCATGTCCCTGTTTGCATCCTCTACTTTGATTCTTGGGCACCTGCCAGAGAGATACCCCGGGTAGCAATAGATAATTTTGCTCAGTATGTACATTGTATACTCAGATACCACTGACTCTTCCCTCTAATTTACTGTAGCAGCTGCTTTTTCCCCAGTAACAACTAAAACAAAAATGTACAGAAATACCGCAAGAAATCACAAATTAGGCTTTCAGTTGTCATTTGAACTTTCTGACCCTGTCTTTCTCCTTGCTTCTAAGTTTTACAGGGGTTCTGATCCCCTTTCTTTCACTTTGGCTCATTTCATATATGGTTTTATAACAAATTCAGAAAAAATAAATTACTTGCTATCCATATCATCTCACTAGCTGCACAACCTTTACAATTCTTTTGGTATTTCTTTTGGGAATTTGGGAATATTCTTCCCAAAATAATAAATATTACCCTACATTCTCTCTAAAGTAAAAAATTATATCCCCTACTGCTGTTCAAACATGACCTGCTTAAATGTTAGAGATTAACTGAAAACCTACACTGTGAACACGAGTCCATAACCCAGCGTAAAGAGCACATTCCTAATCAGTAGAAAATGTGCATATCTGGCTGGTTTCTGTGGGCTAAAACTCAAAGCTGGCATTGCTCAAGAGGTGTATGTGGCAAGAAGCAAGCAGCAGTGACAGGCAGCAGGGGCTGGCGGTGAAGTAATAAGTAGGTGAAATAATGATTTGTATGTGGCAATGCAGAGTTAATGGCTAATCCAGGGATTTTATGCCATTTCATGCCTGGCTCCAGTTAAGCTTTGTTCAAGATTACCAAGGCAGGATATTTGTGGGAATACTTGTGTGTTGGATCAACAACATGCAGTGATGTGTGCATGCCTGAAAAAGTCGGCATTTTTTAATACATGCAATGCCCATTTTATTCTTAGTGGTGATGAAAATAACTATGAACTATAGAAATGGTAATAAACAGGAAATAGATAGTATGGGATAAAGGTAATTTGCAAACAGCTTTGATACTGCACTGAAGAGGAATGAAGGTGGGTTCTTCTACTAGGTTTTTAAAGTTGCCAATTTTTAATGTTCTATTGTTATGGGTTATTGGAGGCAATTTGTCCTTTTAGCAGTAGCTGTTAACAAATCTCAATAATTAAATTTGTTTAATGTTCAAATTAATGGGCTATAAACCAGGTCCTGCCAAAAATCAGTACCTTGGGAAGCTACTTGATCTGACAGTGTTTTCATGTCATTATCTCACCTTTTACCTCTGGTTTTTAAAAGTTAGCTGGTTGTCTGAGGCATGTAAATATCTGGTGTTTTAACTGGCCTCCATACTAGTTTGACAAATTGTGACTGCTCTGGTTTCACAGGAAGGCATTCTCAGACACTGACAATATTCATGGTATATTCATGGTAAATGGTTACTTTTTTATCTGCAAAGCAAACAAACTCTTTCATTTTCAGCTGAGTAAACTTCCCATGGAAACTAATTCACTAAACAACAGCAGTTAGCTCTTCAGCACTTGTCTATGTACCCCTTCTAGATTACACCATCTGTGAAGAAAGGAAGGAAGTCACCACAGACAATAAGGTCATCTTCACATTAAGAAATGAATAGAGAAAATTTTGAAAGATTCATGTAATATTTTGCTTTGGTTTTACTCAACAAGAGGAAGGCTAATACTGTTAATACAGCAATGGGGAATAGGAAGAATGTAGGATGTAGCTAAGAAAAAAGGACAGATACAGACAAATGAAGAAAAGTAATGTTACTGTGTCAAAATGAAATAATTGAAAAGTGGATATACTATTTCCAGTACTTTGTTGGAAAAAATTGAGGAATTCTAGAAAACAGTTCAGGATGCCCTCCTTGTGATAAAAGAAAACTCAGTTCCTAACCAGAACATGTGGATTAGAGGGAATTTGTGGTTGAGCAAATACAGAAGTAAAAACAAAAGTGTGTAGTAATATTCTATGTTAAAGAAACAATGTCTTGCAAATAAAAGGTAAATAATAAAACTACTCAAAATTTAGTTCCTATATATTTTTGGAAAAGATGGTTGGAGGTTTTTACTGAGAGAAGAGGGCCCTGAGCTCATTCCAGACCTGAGGTGAAAAGTTTGGAGGTAGTTAGAAAACTCCATATTGCTGAAGAGATTGTACTGCTTAGTTCAAAGAATTAGACATTGAGATTTCAAAGTCTCATTTAATAATTTGGGGAATGCTCGTAGTTGGGGCCAGACATTCTGGACTGTTGTAGCAAATTAAATTCTCCTCCAAACTACCAGTGAGCCTGGAAAAAAGTAATGCTTTTGGGTGGTTTAGGAATATGCCCTCAAAGGCCTGATGGTAAATAACAACCCTGGAGTCAGTGATCACAACTTGTGTGATGAAAGGTAGGGGTGCAAGAAAATAGAATGTTTTCAACTTCAGAAAGGGAAACTGGTAAGTATGGTAAGTGAAGAGACCTGGCAACAAAATAATCTTGTATAATGAGAACTTGAACATGGAAGAAGCCTTAGGTACCTTGGAACCAAATGACTGGGATCCTGTATCTCACAGAAGGCAAAATGGTTTTGAGGTAGAAGCTTCAAAGCATAAGTGGAAAAGTAGTGGCATCGAGAGAGAAGTAAGAATTATAAGCGGAGAGCATGAAACAAAAAAAAGGTCTGGTTTGGGAAGGATCTAAAACATCAGCAAGTGGGAGATGGAAGGAAAAATTTATCTGGAAAATCATGTTGATTTATGGTATATGGCATCTGAAAAAACAGCAAGATGTTATCCAGCTGTGACATAATAGTGTAAGATGGAAATGATGTTGCTTTCCGTTGAGGAAGAAATGGGGTTTTGAAATCGTCAAAACCTGATTTTGAAACTACATGTGTATTTTTGCCTCAATTTTCAGTAAAGGTAGTGATCTTGAATATGGGTCTGGTGGGCAGGATGGCTAATAACTAGGAGGGAAAGAAATTGCTGGCATTACATATAAGAAGAAAGTAAAGCACAGTCTACAGCTTCTGGGCAGAAAGAATAGATAATGCCCATCCCAGAAGTCAGAAAATCCTGCCAAATGAAGTCATTTGTCTGGTAGTAAACTTTTAAAAGTAAGTATATCAGTAAGTGAGAAAGCATGATGTTTGCTTACTAAAGGTAGGCCTTACCAGATTAACCTAAAATCTTCCTTTGATAATATCATTCCACTTCTAGATAAGGGAGGAGCTGACAGGAATTAGAAGAGCAGTACCAGAGACTAATGGTGGTGATGGATTATCCATAGAGGATAAAGCAAAATATAATGATCAGAAATGAGGCATCTGAGTAAAGGTTGTTTTCTCTTCTTCCCACCATCACAACCCCCACACTCCCCCAGTGCCCAGGATAAATTTTGGACTTAAACCTATTAGATATTTTCCTTAATGACACTGATACAGGAAAGTGTGAGGGATGAATTTGTAAATGGCCCAGTGCTTAGGGGTACCAACAGTAAGGAAAACTAGGGAACCACATACATTTAAACTGATGGAGGAATAGAAATACAGTTAACCTCAGGAGTATAAAAGCAAGACCTTAGTATCAGAAATTTCCTCTAGCTGCTGGGAGCTTATCACTTCAAAAAGATGACAAAGAAAGACAGAATATGGTAGTTTATCACAGCACGATATGAAATGTCATTCAGCTTCAGCATTAGAATGACAAATGCAGTCTTAAGTGTGACTGGGCAACAGGTTAAGTGCCTTCACACAGGCACTTAATTGGCAGTGTGGAAGCACTTATTCGGAGATGCACACAGGCAGCCATGAGCTGGCTTTGAGATGTAACAAACTGAAGGGGTTGATGTACCATGATTATTTCTGTTGCCTTCATTTCAGCTTTGTTCATGTTGTTAAATTGGGTAGGGACAGACAGCCACAAGCTGTCAAGCCAGTTTGTAATTAAGCCATGACTTAGCATGGCTTAATAAGTTACTATGCCACAGACGAGGTGTAATAGCTGTCTTTGTGTGTGCTCCCAGCACACCCAGCTGCCGAAGGAAAACGTGTTCATTTCAGCTATGATAGGCTGCCATAGCATCCTTGCTGATAAGGAACTGCCTGGGTAACCCAGTAACTTGTGAGCATGTGTTCACACTTTTCTTCTCTGCCACTGGGAAGCTCAGAACTCAATGCAGTATTGTAGATAGCACAGGACACAGATCAGAAGTATTAGTTTTGTTAACTTCTTGCTGAGATGTCTCCTGTTCCAGTCTAAAATAATGTTAAACTTTTGCTTTGGTGTTAGAATATCACTTTTTGCTTAGACTACTCTCATCCACCATCTCTAATGGGTCTTCATTTTTTTTACTCCCTGATTTCTTCTTCACTGACTATCCGGACTTTAGATTATCTTTTCTGCCTTTGACTGAAGTATTTTAAGAGAGCTTAGTATGTTTACCAAAAGCTTAAGCATGTCAACCGTAAAATTTTTATGTAAATATATTTATGTTATCATCTTTTAAACTTATGTTATTGAAGAAGACAACAGAGTTTGCCTAACAAGCTTGCTTTTAAGCTCCATAAAATAGATGAATTCTGTAACAATATCCTCACAATTTTAAAATGTCTTTCAAATGCTGCATAGACACAACATTTTATTAGACCATTCTAATGAAAATTTAAAAGTAAGCATGAGAGTAAAAATAAGCCTGAAGAGTTTATCATTGAAATATGCAGATATTAACTGAGACCTCTTATTGTCAATGCAATTCCATTTCTACTTTTTGCTGCCCACTTATGCTTCTTTCCTAATGATAGTCTCTAATAGTAATCTAATGAAAAGTTGACAGCTTGCCATTTAATCTTTGTGATATTTTCCTAATTAATTTGGAATCATTATTACTGTTAATTCAAGTAATTAATTATTGTTAATTATCAATACTGTTAATATTTTACCTTTCCTTACTGTAACTATGAGAAGTAATTACCTGGGAGAGTGGCAAAGGTTGCTTCATAAAATCACTGATGTTTTAAAAATACCTTCCCACATAAAATCAATGGCACTTTAAAAATAGCTTCCCACATTTCCATTTATTGTCATCTCTCTTCGTCCCCATTGCTGAGGAAGAATAACAGCTTGAGGACCACAGTGAGAGTGGGGGCTTGTAGCACACACTGTTCTCATGGGTAAGTGAAGCTGCCTGGAATGGGGCAACGCATCAGGCAGAAGCAATCTGATCTATGTGAGTGGTCTGTATTATTCAAGGATGTTTCTGCTGAGGGCATTCTGTTAAGATCAGAGGAGCTGTTAAACTGGAATAGATGTGACTCACCGTCCTTCTGAGGGGAAAAAACACCAGCAACCAAACTGTGCCATGAAAGGGAGCCCTAATACATATTTGAAACATTAATAATGAACAAAGCAGGTCCTGAGAAGCTTGCTTTTTTTTTTTTTTTTTTTTTAAGACTGAGGGGGGAAAAGGTTTTCTGACAGAAACTTCATGCATGTCCAGTAGGTCACTGAACCTTTTCCTGAAGGTTCTGCTGAACTGCAGCAGGGGCTGTTGAGTAATTTATACATGCATGCAACTGATGAATGCCAGTTAAAGTAGAAAGGAAAAGTGACAAGAAATCAATCAAAGAAAATTCAGCTTGTGGCAAGAGAAGGGCCTCTTTCTTTTAAATCTCATAATGACTACACAGTGCTGTTGATATCCATGCCAGTGGTGCACAACCCCAGAAGAAGTGACCCAGCAGGCCAGAGCTGCAGATGGGACTGTTGTGAACTTGCTAATGGAAACACTTGGTGGTGGCTCAGTTAAAGAGCTGCCAACAGCCAACTCTTTCTGTAAGAACAACAGGCTGCACACCAGCTTGGGAGGTAAAGATAATGAGTAGGATTGACAGGAAGGATAACACTGATTCCAAATGGAGCCCTTCATTCAAGGAGAGAAAAAGAGTTAATTATTTATTTTCTGCATTTTTGTAGGGTAGTTTGGTTGATGTTGTACCTGACCATCAAAGCTGCCCCTGTCAGACACTGTCACATTACAGCTATTTCAATTTTAAGCACTGAGCAAAGAGCTTTGCTTTCTGCATGCAAAATCCAGACACATCCCATGTTGTCTTGTAGTATCCACAGTTAAAAAATTTACACTTTTAGTTTTAAAACAAATAAGCATATAATGAATCTTTAAAAAGAAAAGCAAAACTATGTAGGCCAGGTTCCACTTTGTGGCTTATTACCCTTTTTTTCAATTAATGGTGTTTGGGGTTTTTTCCCAACTATATACCAACAAAACAACCATTTTAAGATTTTAAAAGTATTGTCAAATCCTTTGTCTAGGTATTAAATCTCTCCTAAAAAAGAAAATTTCTTGTTAGTATATCTGCATGAATATAATTCGTTACAAGGGTAATAATTTATATAAGCTATTCTGGATTCTAGAAATTATATTATTGTCTGGACAGGGAAAAAAACCCCAACACTCAGATACATTCTCACCATGGTGACCTACTAGCGAACTGTCACAACAGAAGCTGCTGTTGCCACTACAATTTCCAGAGCTCCTGCTGTTCATGTTGCTGCCGAAGAGAAAATCCACTGCCCTTTGCTGCACATAAAGCTCAGTAAGATCAGATTGCAGCTTAAAGATAATGTTCACACTTTACTGTACATTAGTATCAAAGAAAATGAGATGATCAAAATATGTCAGCCATAATAACAGTGTCAACATTAAGTGTGCTGTATATTTCCTTTGGGGTACCGAGCACTCTGTCTCCCTCCTGTTATAGCAAAGACAAACCAGCATCATGATCATGATCAGACTTTGGGGTCAGCTTTGCTCAAGCCAGAGGGCCACCAGTCTTGGCAGGAGTACAAGCCAGGTAAAAAGTAGAGGACTGGTTCCCCTCAAAGAAAAAATAAAATCTTGTGATGTTTTTGAAACACAAAAATAAATTAGTAGTTACAGTTATCTGAGAAAAAATATAAAATAAGAACAGTCTTGTTGACTCTCTGTACAATGAATGTTACAAACTCTGTTCCCACACTCCACCAAAGGACTGTCAGTTACTATAAGCATGTTGGGAAAGCCTTTTTTGCCAACCAGAGAAAAACTAAGTCAGTGAAATGTGTAAAGCACAACTTTTTAACAGGGTACCTATCCCCCAACTAAATAAGCGTATTTCAAATTATTAGACAGTATTTTCTAATTTTGAAGATAATTGAAAGCTAGTGACAAGGGGACATCAGAATTTAAATGTGAATGTTCCACTTTGCAGAAATGAGCAGTTTCATGAATTTTGTACTCTGCAGTACAAAAATGAAACAAAACCAACACAGCCTTGATGATAGGAGTTGACATTTTAAAAGCAGTATTTCTGAAAGTGAAAGGCCCCCCAGAAGACCTCTGATTCGTCTGTTCATGATCAAGAAACCCTGGAATAAATAACTCTGCAACTGCCAGGGTATCTATAATTAACTATGGCTAAGGGAATTAGAGTTACTGTGTGAATTAGAAGTTACTGTGATAGTTGCAAAGCTTCTGATATGATGAAGTGAGGAAGTAGGAAGAATGAAATTATTTTAGAAAATGCTCCAGACCCTAAACTGATCATCATTATTAGTGGCATCTCATGTCTGAATCCTATGAATAAAGCAATCCATTATTCACAAGCTATGAGGTTAGGGTCTGATTTACAGTTGATAGTTTTATTATATGTAATTTATGAGATCTTAAAAGGGCATGAAAATAAGTTCATAAAAGAAGTTACACTGCTTGGGAAATGGAGACCTAAATCAAGTTATAATTCAACTGACTTTCTAAGTAGGAAGGGAGATCTAAGTTTGGAAATCACTGTGTATCAAAGGATCACTGCATCTCAGAGATTATTCCATTTGAGGCAAGAGAAAACAGATTTCATTTGCATTCACATAAACAGTTCTGGTTGGTCAAACTGCCATTGGAATACAATTCCAATACATTGGAATTGCCTCTAAATTGAAGGAAGCAAGGGAAGGGAGATGGTCCAAAGAAATGTTCAGAGGTTTAGCCTCTCTCGCATTGGGAAGTCCCTCATACTTTGGGTGGGGGCAGGCAAAGACCCAGCAGAGAAGTAGATCCTGATCCTGGTCCTGTACTGGCTCCTTGATTCCTGGAGGCAAGCTATAAGTGACTGCTAGAACAATGTACATATTGAATTGGATTTTCTTGTTTCTATGCTTTGTGTTTGTATGTTTGTTTCTGTGTTTTAATCAGAACCTTAACCCTTTCTTTACTAGTCTTTTTCCCCCTACTTTGTATAACAGTGATTTCAAGTAAGAGTGGCAAGCACAAGGAATGTTATTTCTAAAGAAGCATTGTGTCCAAGTAAATTACTTGTCACACAAACCTTTAGGATACCCATAACCTGGGAGAAATTTGAAAAATCAAGGTGTTTCTTAATAAATAGCAAGTCAGCATTACACTATGGGAGAAGTCTTTCCAGTGGGGCGTTTATTGAACACATGAGATTGCACAATTGCAAGTGCTCAACTGTGATTAAATCTTTTGGAAGTTACAGAGTGCTGTAGCTCTGCTATGGATGTAACAAATCACAGGAAAGGAGGGGCAAGGCAGAAGAACCAGTGGAACTCCAAGACAGTCAAATGAAAGTGCCACAGGGAACTGCAGGGTGTACAACCACCAGGGGAAGGCAAGTGAGTATCTTACATCTCTAAAAAGATTCAATAAATGTAAATACTACAGTCCATTTCAAAAAAGCCTAAGAACAGCAAAATTCTGAAAGCTGGAAGAGAGAGAATAACAGCATAATAACCAGAGAGCACTACTAAACAAAGCTCTGACATGTTAATGAGGTCAGCTTTTTCATAAAGTGTTTAAAATAAAAATAATTAAGAGAGTCTCCACAGCTGAAGCACAATAAGCACGGAGGTAAGTACATAGTGGACACTGCCAAACACACTGCTGGCATTGCCCTATCAGTATGGTACTTAAAACTGGATGCTAGCAGTGAGTAAGCTACAGAGGTACAGAAAATCTCAGTGCCTGTTTATTCAGCTAGAGAGGGACCTTTGGATCAACATTTTGCAATTGTATATGTTTACCTAAGATAGGCCAGTATTTTCTTAAACACCATAAACTTCTTATTTGCGTTTCTAGAGGAGGCTTGGGAATTTTCACTCCTTGAAGAAAATGTTGCTCTTTTTCAATTAGCAGCACATCATTTCCACATAGTCATTATATTTTTTGCAAATCAGGAGTAAAAGAAAGGAAGATACAGGATTTGCAGAGACATCAAATAGAGCTGGGACATCCAGTGGCTATGACCTCTAGGTTTATTCATTCAGTCTGTGTCTCTCTAGAATAGGCTGTATGCAAGATTACTTGCTCTGGTACTGGCAGTAGCCTATTTCTTGCACCATTCTTTCTAGAAACCCTTTTCCTCTCATCAGTAAAACACAGGAAGGACCAGAGCCCCTTGAGAAAGAGGGCTTTTAGAAATGAGCTACTGTCAGAACAATTAATCTAGTAATCACTCTTCTCCTCACAGGTCTGTAGCACTGCATGGAAAGCAGGAGACCAACAGTGAGATGTCTGAATTACTTGGAGATACTAATCTACTTTCAGCTGCTATATTTCTTGCAACATTTCTTCAACATGGAAAACTTGCCTCAAGCAACTTGTTGGATATATTCAGTAATTATGGCACTTTCAGGAAATTGCCGTGTGCTGCAGCAAAGGATGGGGTGCAGTATATGGGCCTCTCCTTTCTTTTGAGAACGTTGTAGTGTGTCAAAAGTGGGCAGCTCTGCTACAGAGCATCCCTCTCACGGGAGTACAGCAGAGCTGAGTCCTTTGTGCTTGTTTGATAGAAATCATGGATGGTCTCAGACCAAATGAGACTGTGAGTGGCAGTGCAACAGCAAGAGAAGAAACTTTAATGACCAGAACGTGTTGGGACGCAGGAAGAAACACTTGTTTCAACTTCTATTCAGACCTTGTCATACAGCTGTGTGGTTCTCCTTGTATCATGCTCCATTACATACAGAATCCTAATGACCACTGAAGTCTGAAGTAACAAAAAGAAGTTATATTCTACTTTCAAACACATTTAACTCAAAGGATAAACCAAACAGTTTCTGAATTCTAGTGATAGAATTACAAGAAAGCCCTGAACAATGAAAGTCTGAACAGTGATGCAGGCAGGAAGGTGTGACTAAAGACTTAAAGTCTGGGGGTTTTGTTCTCCAAAAGCAAAACAAAGGACTGTACACTCAAACTACAAGTAAGTCAGTGAAGCTGAAACCACTGGGGATGAAGTGTCCACTCATCCAGCACTTTCCGATTTAGAGGACAGGGCAATTTAGTAAACCCCAGAGATGTGAAGACAGAATCATAGATGAATTCTTGCAGATTAGGAATCATGCCTGACTGACTGCAGGAGCAAGAGAAGTAAAACACACAGCCCCAAAACACTGTCACAACTGACATACTTTTGAGAAGTGACATAAAATCCTACAGAAAAAGGAAGGGTATGTGGCTTGGGGGCATCAACTGTTCTTTCAGAATATTGGAAAGGTGGAGAAAAGTCTAGGGATATCTCAATCAACTTACTGAAGTATTTGGTAACTTTTATTTTGGGGGAGGATACATGCATCTCATTTTCTGTTGCTTGAACTTTCATTAGTCATTTGTCAGAAGAGATTAAAAAGCAAATTATGCAGAAGTAGTCCAAGCAACAATTTTTTTTCTTCTCCCTTACCTTGTGTGGTGGGTAAAGAATCCTGGAGTCAGAATGAGACTATCATAAATCCTGATTTAACAAAACATAGGGGTCTTGATCAAAGAGTATGAGATTGAAGAGAAGCTTTTACTTGTTTCCAAGAGAGAATCTCACTGGGGTAGCTGTCTCCTCAGTCACTACAGCTTATATTGTAACAACAGGAATTGCTTTTCAGGCTGCTACACCGTAGCAGATTTTGACCAGAATTTGGAGAGAGAGAAAGAATTGGACTGATCATGTTCCCATTAAAATCTTCCATATAATTTATGTTATTTAAGAAGAAGTAGAATCACTCTGAAGGTATCTGTAGTAGCATTTAAAGAATTGCTTTCACACCTAGTTCTATACCATTTAATTCTGTTGATTGCAGTGGGGCAATATATGGTTTTCAGTCTTAAAAATAATAACAGAATCAGGTCAATTTGTCTTTTTGTAATTAATTATTTATTGCCTGAGCCTAGGGACTTACCACAGTTGAGGCTCACAAGCACTGCTGCTAAAGCCACAGCAGAGAGGCAGTGATTATGTATAAGGCCTTTAGGTCCATGGCATCAGTAGATTATCGATGCTTCCACCTCCAGTGCTTTCAGACAGACCTTCATCTCTGGAAAGCACAGTTGCACTTACCCACATTATTTTCAAAATTGATTTCAAAGGATTCTGCAAAACATAATCTGAACATACATTTAATAAGACATAAAAACAAATTAGGAAACTATTGAAAAAGCATATCTGCCTCTGTAGTTAAAGCCTACTAAATTAAATTTTAAAGAATTTACTCAGACTGGAAATCATATCACTGTGTGTGGGCACAGAAGAAGGCTCAGTAAATTCTGGCTCAGTGGGTGAGTCAGCATGAGTCATCGGCAGACATACCATCCTATGGTTATATGAATCCACAAGGTACATTTAGAAACATGTCACAGTAACAAAATAACGCCATCCTCCTGCTTTTTGTCTAGATGACAACAATGACAGCCCCAGCTTTCCTAAAATATGGTAGGAGTTCTCAGCTCAACATGTGGGGTTAGAAAAAAAATGCCTCTGTTTTGCTATTTTCATTAAGCAAAGCTAACAGAGATATGTTAAGCTGGTAGGAGAGCCTCAGGTTGTAAATAAAACCATTTAGGTAGTTGCATTACACTGACAAACATCTGAGCAACATCTGCTTATCAGGTGGATTTCTCATAACTTGATTGAAACACGAGGAGGTTTTTTTTGCTCTTCTAATTTTAATTGTTTCCATCACTCAGAATTTCAAGTGGGTAATAAGATGCTATGACAAATGAAGTTAGGTAGCTGACGTCACCATCTGTGTAATAAGTAAAATCATGTCAATTTTGTTCTGAAGGAGTTTTTAATTGTGGTATTTACTGAAAGACTCTGAATGCAAACTAGATGAGCATTTGTAAGGCTGAAACTATTGCTGTTTCCTTCTCTTCTACTTTTCTCAATTTCCAGGGAAAAGTTAAATTGTATATTCTATATTTCATTTCCCTCTGAAACAGATTTAATTTTCTTACAGCCTGTCATTTTATATAGGATATATAATTACCCAAAGTACCCCAACTTGTACAGCAATGCAGGGAAAGCACATTTCACTCCTTCTCATATTATTTTTGGGGCTTTAATATATATATTTTCTTTAATTTTGCTAAAGACTAGGGAAATTTCATCAGTCATACGTCTGCACTTGGGATGTAGTGGATGGACTAGGATTGCTCATGGGCATATCTATACACAGCTATTTGGCTGCCTGACCACCTCACAGCCCAGTCTGGAAACCCAATTCCCTGCCACGATTAGTCATCCACTTGGATCCCACTTACTGCAGTGATGCCACACAGATGCATCCAGATTCACTGTTAATTCACTGCTAATCTAATTACAAAACAGAAGCCCTGGTTCTATCAGATATGTTAAAATCTGTGTAAATAGAAATGGCTTAACCTCTTAGTTTAGGCTCAGACTTGTTTCTCACTCTCCCAACAGCATGGCAAATGCATTCCGAATCTGTTCTTTCATTATTCTTAAGTGAAGGATGTTTCCTGAATTTATTCCTATTATGTCTTGGTTCACTAACTAACTCCTTTCCAGGGTTATAGTTGTCTCTACAGCATGTACTTAATATTTCAGGCAATTAGTGCTGTTTTTCATTTGCTGTTGCTATATTCAAGTAGGATTAGTAAAAGCTTGGGTTTGTTTGGACGTTTTTCTAATTCTGTGAATTATGTATTAACTCCTATACACTGCATAAAGGAGGGTATCCTTGGCAGTGCTGCTGACTCTGCCTGTTTTTCAAAGACTTTAGCCACAGCTGGAACTTTTCTGCGGGGGCCTTGGGCCCTACTGAATGGAAGAGTGAACATTAGTGTCATTAGAACAGGTAACCTTTAGGCACACCTTACAAAAGAATGCAAGCCCCTTGAAGTTTTTGCAAGAATCTGTGAGGGCAGAGTGTTTTTTGAGTGTCAAAGACACTCAGTGCTGGACTTGGCCTTCCAGGCTGTAAGTACAACCACAAGGACAAAATCAGAGTCACATTTACCAAACATCAGTGCTGTTTACTCACTGAGCAGGCAGGCTTGCCAAATCCCCATGCACAGCCCAAAGATTTCAGTGCTTAACCCAGGCTGTAAATGAGATCAGTTAGCAATATATCTGTTAATAATGTCTAGCACGTCACAAAAAAAAAAACACATAGAGAAAATCAGAAATATTTTTCTTCTAGCATGGTCACTCAGTAATACTATTTAGTAACAGCTTTACTACAAACATCTTACTCAGAATCAAATATTGCAGGACATTGCTGCTTTTTGACTGTAAACAGGGAGAGTGGAAAACATTTTCTCCCATGAAACTTATTATTGTACGTATATATAATACACACATACACATACATATATATATATATATATATATAAAATATACCCTTATGCACATACATATATGTATCCTTTTGGAATATATTCTCATGTAGTCTTTCCACAGAGAGTCAATATTCAATATGCTTCATATATCAGCTGTACTTTATACAAAAATGTAAAGTAGTGTCTATTTTAGTAAACTCATTTCCAAACGTTGCTGGAAGCAACACTCAGTCTTCTGATAGACTGCTCTTTCTTCAGTTTTCCTTAAAGTGGGTTGATGAACACCACATTAAATTATCAAAAATGATGCAAAATCCTCATTTCCTTATGCTTTCTATCAGCTATTGAAATTAACATTTTCTATAATTTTGGGGGAGTTTATTTCCAAATTTGCCCTGTGTAGGAGAAATCCACTCTGGTAACCATACAACAGATTCAGAACAAAGGATTTTTCAAAGATTTTTTAATATTTAACTGTAGCAGATGACATAACAAACAATAATTCCTGAGTTATCTTTGAAAAAGGATCTGTCTGCCAGCATAAGCCACCAGAACCTAGAGGAGGTACATAGAATTTCCTTTTCTTTCACCACAAGCTCTTCCAGGAGAAACATCAAAATGAGAATTCACAGGCTCGCACCTAAAAACCTCCAGTCATAACTTCAGAGACAGAGCCCTTGTGAGTGAGTAATCCAGTGAGTAGGCCTACAAGAAGGAAAACCACAGGTTTATTTATCTCCTTTCTGCCCTTCTGGTGCATTTAAGAGCAAATTCCTGGGCCATATGGAATAGCCACTGCCCCAGCTCAGCATCTCACCTGCCTGGGCAGTGGAGACTCCCAAGTGCTCTGACAATCTCTGCTCACTCCCCCTGAGGCTGCCTGGAAGTGTGGGGTGGCTCTATGTCCAGGTTTTATGGTATATCTTGGGGTAAGATCTGCTTCTCACTTAAGCTTTACAGCCATGGAATGGATCTGACCTGAAAAATCGTCTCAGTACCTCAGTCCCCTCGAGACCACACACAGGAGTCTGAACAGGGAAACTCCAGCTGCCATGACTACTAGCAGGATGACAGTGGAAGTGTTCAATAAGGCCTACTCCAAGGGGTTGGAATGCTTTATCTTAAAATTCTTTATAGCCTGTGTAGTGTTTTTCTGATTAAGTAACTCCTGAATGCACTTCTGATGTCACTCTCTGTCTAAATAGACAGTGGATGAATTGAGCTAAGGAAATACATGCTTGTTCTGTATCCTTGTGTTCTGCGTTCTTGCGGGAAAGGGACTAGAAAAGTCTTTTTCTATTCTAGAAACAGGCAGCTTTCCTAAATGAAACTGCTGAGTAATCTTGGTAATTTTCCAGTGTATGGTGCTTCATTTAATATAGTTTTGGGCATCTTTTTCATGGCTGTAGCATTTAGGTAATCACTAGCTAAGAGTTGCTGATAGCATCAAACACTGTGAGCTGTGCCACGCATACCTACTGCTACATTTGATAAATTCAATGTCAAGATCAGGCACAAAAGCTGATATTTAAAATAAAAAAGAAAGGAAGAGAGAATGAATAGAAGAAGGAAAGAAAGGAAAGAAGCAAGTAATTTTCCAGGGAAAATGATTGGACTAAAGTTAGTCATTAATTAATTTGTTACGTATAATGGCTTTTAACAAACACAGAAATACGTTAAATTATTTTTCAGCATTCTTTAATTTTCCTACTTGTTGTTAAAAAATCAAATAAAATTTTAAAAAATAAATCAGAAGTATGACAGAATCAAATTATTTTTGCTCATTGACAGTGACCCACATACTTTGGCAATACTCAATGCTACTTCAAGTTCTTTGCACAAATATATTGAGAATCTGACTCTCTTATAGCTCTCAATATAATTTGTTGACTATATGCATGTTTATGTAATATTTATTTCTATTAATATATTATGTATTTATGTAATTGCGATAAAAATAAATACCATAGATTTGAATTAAAACCAGTCAGTGCTACTTGAGTTCATTTGTACATATAATTTTCCCCCTTAAACCCATGGAAATAGCCACTGCTTAGCTCAGGCTGCTGCAGCTACAGGCAGAGAGTGTGGAGGGCTGGAGTTGTGAGGGCACTGGAGATTTGGATGTAAAACAGAAAGTGTGTGGGAGATGATGAGGCCCACAGCTCTGCAAGTCAAAAATAGCTAAATAAATGCCAGTTGTTTCATTTTCTCTTTCTGCACACAATATATAAACTGACTGTGGGCAGTGCTACTATCTGAAAAAAACATTTGCAAGTGGCTGAGCTAGCTTTTATTGGATAGGAAAAGTGGGAGGTAGTGAGGAGGTAGCAGTAAAAATTGTGGATTTTCCATGCTTTGGAAAAAAAAAATCACATCAAATGTGTGTGTAAAAGTTGCTGGGTGACACAGTGCATAGTGCTGAGGCAACATTGTTCTGATTTCTGAACTGATTGACAAGCAGATTTGACATCTAGCAATGCCACCTGTGGAACATGGTGAGCACATTTGGGAAAAAAAAATCCAGTGAGGGCAGGAGAAGAGGGAATACTGACTATTCAGCATGGTCAGGATAAGGCTCTGGCTCAGCCAAAGACACATCTCTATTCTGCTCCCAGTGAGAGTTTAACAGGGAATTGCTCTGTGGTGTAAGCACCATCCTTCCTTAGATGTTACTAGTGGTGCAAGCCAGCTAATGAAAGACCATCACGTGCTACAATTTTTGCTAGGAAAGTGCAAGGGCATGGGAAAGAAGAGGAAGAGGACATCTGTGAGGCTTGTGGCAATGGTCACATTGGGACAATGAGGTGCATAGGGTGGCAGAATTGCTTGCAGGACTGTCCTGCAATGCACTACTGGAGTTGAGCAACCCTGAGATTTCCCCTGAGTGAGCCAATGCAAAGGATCTCCCACTGAGGGCTTGGGAGCCAGGAGAGGATGGGCAGCCATGGAGCAGAGCAGGGGACAAGGACTCTTAAGGAATTGCTGCCAAAATACAGCACAGTGGAAACCAATGCATGTAAAACTGCTTAATTATACAGTGCTTAATTATATATATTATACCTAAATGTAGAGAACAATGTGTAGGAGTAGCCCATATGAGTTGGTTGCCTACAAAGTAAAAAAATTCCCTAGGTACTGTAGTTGGGTAAGAGAATTTCATCTCAGATGTTTGTTTCTTCTCCTTCTTTTTTTGGAAACCTGAAAATCTCTGGTGAATTTGCATAGCCGTCAACTTGCTGAGGGTAATGCTACTAACTATGCTGCTGAGAGAAGTCCTCCCAAAAGACTAAAACCTGTGGGCTTTCTTTCTTTTCACATTACTGATTCATCGCTTGCTCTCCTCCCTCAAGACTTCCAGTACGTCACGACCTGACTGGAGGAGATGCCTGTCATACTTCCAGTTCATCAATGACCTACTTTATTATTGCAGTTAAAGTATGGGCTCAAAGTGAGACTTTCTGAGTCGAGTGAAGGTCTAATCAATAATGGACATGAAGGACATGGCAGGGAACAGGATTGTGGGAGAGTGAATAATTAATTTTTACCAAATGTCATTTCATGGTTCCTCCTCTTGCTAGTCCTGTCTATTTTGGGTGCAACAGGATGTCATCATTCTGGTTATTCTTGCAAATACAGATGTAGACATTGTGGAAATATACTGAACACTGAACTAGGAGACTTTCAGACAAATATTAGCACATCAGAAGGAAACATAACAAATTTTATTTTCCTTCTATGACATTTAATTGTGTGCATCTTCTTTGAGATAATGGCAAGGACGATGCAGCTCAGCTGGCCTCAGAAACCTAAGAAACCTAAGGGGAAGAGTGAGTTGAAAAAAATTAAATTTCTACTGGTCTAAAAAAGGGCAGCGCTTTTATGAAACTGTTTTGTAAGAGTGCGATTACTTTTGGAAACAAAACTATTTATTTGTGTCTTCTGTATCCAAACATGTAACTTCGTTACAGAAAGTACCACTTGTTACTTTTTAAGCACCTCTGCAAAACTGCCAGGAGTAGAAGAGAAATTAATTGGGCTCTGCTTTGTCTCATGTATACCAAGGGGATTACTATCATGTAGCTATTACTTCTACTATGCATAACATATATATATATATATATATATATATATATATAAATGTAAGATAGGTAGATAGATAGATAGATAGATAGATAGATAGATAGATAGATAGATAGATAGATACAGAGTGAGTGGGTTATGCTTCTGAAACCTTATTTAGCCAGTAGACTCAATGGAGTCTCACCAAAGACCATAACCATCCATGCACAGGGGCACAGCTGAAGAACAATTTGACAGAGTCTCTGCTGTCACTGTCAGGACAAGGGCTGAAAAAATCTTGCATTTGAAATCTGGTCTGAGTTTGGATGTTTCATAATTGAATAATGTCTTAGGTCTCAATTCTTCTCACCTGGATGTAGGCAAATGACTGAATTGATCAGAAGGGTAAGCGGTAACCTTCAAGTCTGCACAGGGTTAGTCACAAGAGATGGACTGAGTCAGTGCAACTAAGAAGATGCACTTCCTAAAGTATTTTTCCTAATATCTTCTGTCTTTCTTCTAATATCCATATTTAGGCAGGGTAACATGCAGTCCTGTCACAGGTGACAGAAAAATACAGGTAATACCTTTAAATGCATCAAAATTTTTGTATATTATGACAAATGCCAATACCATAGGCTAAGATCCTAAATGAGCATCTCAGCTGTTGCCAACAATGGGGCATTTTGTGAAATAATATTTCACAAAGCGCGTATTGGTATATAAGAAGGGTATGGTTTTAAAAGGCCACATTTAAAGTGGTAACAGGAAATCATAGGAGTACAGTAGTGGAGTGGTTAAAAGGGGTTGCTAGTATGTTACATGGATGACTGAGACTGTTCCAAAAGAGTGGCTACTCTCAAAACTGCAAGCATGAAGTTGGGCTGAAGAGCTAAAAGCAGATAAATATGATGTTAGCTACATAGCTCTCTGGTGTGACCGACATTGATAAATTTTAACTGTTGTAGTTCAAAGGGCTCCAAAAATCAGACAGGTCAAGGACGCTGATTATAATTAGATTTATAAGATATGACTATGCTGAAAGAAAGCCTATTTATTTAGTTGCAAACTGAATAATTAGATATGGAAATTAGTAGCCATGGGTCATATAATTTTGAGAATAACCTCATGGAAAGAGCTGATCTAAACTGAAAAACACAAGGAACTGCTGAACAGAACGTAACAGATTTAAGAAGTTAAATTATAGTGAAATGACCACATTCCTTGGAAATTAAAATCTGCTCCCACACACTCTTTGTTCAGACTCTCATTAGCTAAATCATCCGGATTTTTCCTGGACATTTAAGATTGTTGAACTTCCACATTGCTAGTCCTTCTTCTGCCATTGCTGATGCACTGCTGATGCCACTGCTGAGCAGAGACACCGATGGCCTACTTCATTCACCCTGAGAGGGGAAAGACCTGCAGGAGCACACAGTTCCTTGCAAAGAAAGCAAACTTATCAGTTGGTTCCTTAGTCAAGTGCAACCTAGTGGGCCTTTATGCCCCCATTTTTACCTATCTTCAAACAACTGTCCTGCTCTGTGAATGAGGTGTTTTGCACTGAAGCCATGCAACCACCAAAAAGGGATGTCTTATTTCCTATTCCTATTCCCTGTCTCAGTGTGATACAGACCCTGCAACCCCCAAGCACATCTGAAGCCTTTCAGTCTGGTGTTGGTGACTCTGAGACTCAGCCTCCTCCCTCTTGCACTTCTTGCTCTTTAAACGATTCTCACCCCTACAAGCAAAAGAAGGACATGTGCCTGAAAAGCCCTGTATTAGCAACCAAACCTTCAAGTTTCTAACAGCTCCTAAAGTGCTGAATATCCTGAGCACTCACTGGAAATTAAAGCCCCTCTGCATTTTTATAGCCAGAGCCTATGAGAACCGTAGGGAACTGAGATCCATGCTCTAGTGTACTCATGGGGAAGAGAGAGGGATGGAATGGCCTTCTGCACTGCTGGTGGCTGGGGATGGCATTGCTGAACTTCCTCAGATCCAAATTACTTTCACTGTACCAAAAGCCTCCATGACCAGCTCAGAACAGGGATTGTGCATCAGTGGAGGGAACATTCTGTCAGTGAGGAGTATGAGGTGCTTCTGGGACTGCTGTTCACATGCTCAGGGTATCTCACAGCACTTGCCAATGCTTTTCTGGACCATGGCATCCAGAATCCCACACCAGAGATGTGGCCACCACTGACCTAGTTCAAGCTGAAAATCCGTCAAAAATTTAGGAAAGACATCACCTTTTCTTGATGTTTGTGTCAGATTCTGCATGAGCCAAGGGCTGAATCTCCACCCTGAGGATTTGCCTCAATTTTCCATGGCAGTGATGTTAATCCAAATGGTTACTTGGATTCACACAAAGCTGCTGAGTTACTCTGTTGTAATGTTAAGCAAAAATATCCACTGGAAATGCACCAATTAAAATTACAACAAAGGACAATTAGGTTCCTTTTTCTCTTATTCATACAAAGAACATTTTAAAAGGTGATTTGCTGACTGAGGCACCACTCCAGCTGGGATGAGGATAATTTAGGGTTTGTAGCTGTAACAGCTTCTAAGTGAAATTCATTTGCTGCCAGTAGTGCAGCTCTAACTGATTTTCATCTGCACTTTCATAAAAGCAATTACAAAACAACATAGTCTCTGGTATGTGAAAGCATCCAAAGCTGGGACAGGATTTAAGAACGTAATAAGGTAAGGTACATAGGGTTTGGATAAAATGTCTGAGGAGGAGAAATGTTAAGGGCTTGTTTTACAGATAACACTGGCTGGGTGTAACAGTGGGCACAGTGGCCTGCCACAAAACTCACTCTGCACTCGAGTAGCTTCAGACCCTGGGAGCCAGCTCTACCTCCCACCAAGGTCTTCCAAACATTGCCAACACTTTTACAGAAGTGTCAGAAGTAGGACTGCAGCCATTTCCCAGTGATGTACCTCACCAAAAAGAGTAGGGTTGCGATAAGGGAAATCTTTTGCTGTCGACAGGATTTAGTGATTCAAGACTAGATCTAACATTTGAGACGAGACTCCCAGTGTCTCAGAAAGGCTGAAAAATCTGATTACAGTTGAGGTGAAATGGTAAATTATTTTGAATAGCCTTGCAGATGTCAGGAATGTTTTGTTGATCAGAAAGAACTATTTCAGCTATCCACAATTCCATAAAGGGTAGTAACTTAAAGGAGGAAGAATAGGTCATAAGGAAGGCATAAATGAATTGAAACAGGAAGTTTCTGTTGTGAATAAACATTTTTGGAGAGATCTTCACTTCTAATAAACTGAAGATCTCTGAATACCTGTCCACTGTTTCATAAAATGTTCACTCATTTCATAGAGCATTAACTTATTTATAGCCTAACAGAAGCATTTAATGGTTTGGGTTGGAAGGGACATTAAAGATCACCTTTTTCCAATCCCCCTGCCATGGGCAGGGATACCTATTAGGCCAGGCTGCTCAAACACCCATCCAACCTTAAGCACTTCCAGGAATGGGGCATCCATAACTTCTCTGTGCAGGGTGTTCCAGTGCCTCACCACCCTCATAGTAAAGAATTTCTTCCTAAATATAGAATATCTAATCTAAACCTTCCCTCTGTCAGTTTAAAGCTATTCCCTCTTGTCCTATCACTACCTGCCCATGTAAAAAGCCCCTCTCCACACCTCTTGTATCTCCCTTTAGCACAGGAAGGTGCTATAATGTCTTTCTGGAGCCTTCTCTTCTCCAGGCTGAACAACACCAGCTGTCTCAGGTGGTCTTCATAGGAGAGGTACTCCAATATTGAGAAATATTGCTGTGCTATAGAGTACTTATTTGTACAAGCATCCTATTTGAATTATGTGAAACTTTCAGCTAAACACATTGGTTTTTGCCAAAAATTGGCTTTTGCAGAGCATTTAAAATACCTTAATGTCAGTGAGTCAGAAATTAAGACTATTTGGTGTTAGTTATATCCTATGTTCTTTCTCCACATATTTTAGTCATGTATAATACATGTAAAAGAACAAAATCAACTGACATTTCTTTTCTTAAGACAAGTAAGTCCTCCTTCCAGCAGCTCTGCAACTTTGGCTGTCTGCCAGACAAGTTAGTGTTGGTATCATGTAGGCTAATGTAACTCTTGAATCACTGACTATATTTAGATGCTTGTCTCAGAATTGCCTCCAAACATTTAAATAGACTTCACAAAGATGCTTTTCAGGTTTTGTGTGGTTTGGTTTTTTAAATCAGGCACACACTTTAATTTGGCTTTTTTAATTTCTTCAGCAAAATTGAATTAATATTCATAGTTACTTATTAAAAAAAAAGAAATTTTAAATAATGCTTTCCTAGCATGGTGTGCACCCAGGCACTTAAATGTAGATGTTTGAGTGCCTGGGTGCAGGAGCAACATGCAGAGACACTGGATCTGGCAGCCCCCAGCAGAAACATGCACAGCAAAATCTGTGTAACTCAGCATTATGTAACTCCAAACACAATGGCTGTGGAGGTATTGTCTCTTTGGGGCACGTGCCCAGAGCTACTCATCAGGAAAGGGACTTCAGACCAGAGGGAAATGAAAGGCACCCATCTGTGTGTGCACCCATCTGTTATCTTCTCTCTATCCTCCCCTCCCTCAAGGTGCAGGACTTGTGGGAGGTAGGAAGAGTCCAGCAAAGCAGGTTTTTAGTCAGGTCTCACCAGCCTTTTCAGTGACCCCACACTTGGTATTTGAACTGCCTTTCTGAGTAGTTGGTGGTACGGTTGTGTTATGATGAGCTATAACTGTGAGCAAGTCAGCTGTGATGAGTGGATCCCTGGCAGAAATGTGACAATTCACTTTTCCATGGCAGTCAGGTCCAGTGACAATCTGACAAGCAGAGATTGAAGCTTGATTGGCACAACCATTCACTGCTGGGAAGCTGTAGGCTCACAGAAAGTCCAAGAGACTCACATGAAACACCAGGGAAAGGATATGATTCCAAGGCATTTCGCAGCCTCTGGGAAGGAAATCACATTTTCTAACCTGAACCCCACATCAGTGATTTTTCTTTAAAGGATATTGAAAGAAAGCTGTACAACAGAGGCAAAGCTGATGGATGTTTTGGGGTTCATTATACACTGTAAATATTGGTACCTGATTGTCATTGTACAGAAGTCCCCTGCTGCAGAGCTTCAGAAACTGAAAGCAAAGACTATAACTGGTGCTTTTGAGAAACACCCCAGAGATGAATTGGGTAAGCGACCAGTAGAACAAGATTTATGAGTATATATATGGATGCTTCAGTTGTAAACAGCTGAGACAAATAACCCCACAGTTTAATTAGTGACAGGGATGTGCAGTCCTTGCTGCCATACTGAAGCAAATGACCTACTTCTCTGTGTGAGAAGTAGAAAATCTGGAGTGAGTTGAAGACTGTGTTGACCCCCTCACACTCCATACATCACTCAGGGTGGTAACAGCTGACTCCACTCATGTTTTGCCTTCTTACAATGCATGGTTATTTTTCACTCAGTAACTGTGGCAGCTAAGTTTGGTTTATTCTATATAATTAACGAGTTTGTTCCAGAAATACATACTGTAGCATCTTTTAAATTTTTCTCTGAAGCATCTGATATTGGCCAGGGTCAGATCCTAGATTATTTGGGACTAGCTTGGAAATTCTTCGTTGTTTTATTAAACAAAGTCATAACATTTTCCTTGTGTATGGCAAATAGCCACATTTGAAGCTTAGAAAGCAATATGTTATCAGCATCTGCTCCAAAAGAAACTGGACAAGATGAAACATATAATTTTACATATACATACAGATGTGTATGTACATTAGTATATAACTATGTATATACATATACATATACATATATGCATACACACACACACACACATATATACATATATATAAGTACATAAATAAACATCTACAGGAAACACTGTCTGAAATACCGCATGAGATCCCTAAGGAAAACATAGCAATTGCGTGGTGCTGAACTCACCCCATAGCAGCAGAAGGAAGGAGAATTTTTGACAAAGTGCTACAAAAACAGGGTTCCCATTGGTAGCTCCCATGCACAGCATCTCCCCTGCATCAGCCTCAGCTGCGAGTGTGCAGCACTCCACAGAGCAGCACTCCTAAGTGAGTGCCTTGGAGTTGAGGAGGACTGAATTTGCACCAGAAGACTAGAGTGTTCATTCACAGCCAGAAGACACAGAAAGTTTGCAATGAAAAGCATCCAGTGGAAGATGCAGCTAGAGAAGCAAGGAATTGCTGAGTCCAAAAGGACAAAACTAACCCCATGATGAGAAACTGATGTCTCAAATCTGCCAATGTCCATCAGTGCAGCACCTGGGCCTTCTGGGCACTGACAAGGTCTCAGTGACGCGGCATGTTCAGGGAAGGGGAGGTTAAATGGGTTACTCAGGATAAAGCACTGGGTTTGACAGTGACCAGTGCATTCAGACACTTGTATGAAAACAGCCAGAACTTCAAAGACAACCACAGTCATTGGCTGTCTCTGTTTAACTCTATTAATTCTTTAACTAACTTTTAATTCACAATCTTCCTCCTTTCAGGAAGGGAGAGCATTTAGTTATAGTTGAATGTGAACTTGCACCTAATTTTGAAAACACGTTTCACCAAAAAGTGTTAATTTCAGTTTGGATCTGAATTTTACTTCTGATCATTTTAACATTTAAAAATATTTTTCTGGAAGAAAGTCCTTCACAGTTGGGAATGTTTACCTGTGCATCTGAATTTAAAACCAAAGCTGATATAAGCCCATAGTCTATATATACACGACACAATTACACTTTTGGAGAGATTCAGGCTTTCATTTCCCCATGTGGCCTGTGCCTAAGACTACAGCAAAAGATTTTCCACATCCCAGAACTGAATAATCAGCTTTAATAGCAACTTCACCAGCAAAATCAACACATTGGTCAATGTCATTCATGGTTACTTTCTACCAATGGCATTCTCTCTCAGACTGATTACCTGTAGCTTTGTTGACAAAGGAAAAACCCCACTCTTAGCTAATACTGCAAGCTGAGTGCTTGCTGAAGCACAGTCATTTTTTGTTGTTCCTGTAAAGTCCTTCTCTTTCAATACCATAAATATCCTAATAGCATGGTTTGAGATTATCTGTATCAGCCAAAGTCACTATTGAAATTAGTCTTTATTCTGCCAGTGTCAGGGGGCATCCAATTCTAATTTTAGTACTCTTCATCTTTATGCCACAAAGATAGCCAAAGAAGTCCAAAGAATGACCTAAAATCCTTGTTTCAGAGGTGAGGATTCCTGCTGAGCAGGAACTTGAGGGACAGCTGTAGGTGTTGTTTGGTGACCTTTCACAAAGTCAGCAGTAGAAGGCATAGAATTGCACTGCTGATGATTGGAGACAGGCATATTACTCTAATTAAGCTGCATTGCTGCCAGTAGCCCAAAGTTAAGAGGGCATAAAGTTGGAATTCCTGCAAAGCAAGGTAAAAATGAGACAAAAAATCCTTTATGATATTCTTACCCTTTAAGAACAATTGCAATTAACTAAAGATGAAAGCGAGAGGCTAGACATATTCTTTAAATTTGAGTGCATTTCCTCACAGTATTTTTTCAGTTGAACTTCATTATCCACTACTCATAAACCAGGAAAGAATGTTCTCCTCACAGACCTTTCTTAGTATCACTTTCCAGGTAGTGGCTCAGCCTATGAGCTATTATTCCACTCTGCACTGCCATTTGCTGTCTTTTTCTTGAAGATTAGTCAAAACACCTGCCCTAGCAGTTTGAATTACCTGACTTTGGAAGATGCTGCTGTGTATACAGCATCAAGTACACCCTTTGGAGGGCATATTGAGAATGAACAACTCACTATCTCACTTGCAGAGTATGATGCACAGGCCATTTATTGTTGGTGAAGAGATCTCACAATTTTTCTTTTCAATGCCAGAGTGTTTTAAGGAAAGATTGAAAGAGATGAATGGTCCTTATAATCTGCAAAGTAGCGGCCTGTTCTCAGCAGAAGTGTGATATGAAAAGAAGTGCAAGTCACAAGTGGGAGAAGATGACAAAAGAAGTAGGCAGCAGAAAATGCACGGAACAGATCAGGACTGACTCATACAGCTTTCAAGTCTGCATATTTCTTTGGAGGACGACAAGAAATCTACTTGCCTCACAGACAATTGCTGCACACAGCCTTGCTTTTCGGTTTCCTGCCATTCTGTAGGCATAAACCTCCTTCCTCATATGCAAGTGCTATAGGACAAGCTGGGAATGTGAGGGGAAGGAAAAGGGTATTTTGTTACTTCCCTGATCTGCAGGAAATTGGAATCAACACTCCATCCTTGCACGTCTCTATTCTTTAACTATATTGATGTCAGTATTCTCCTCACCTTTGCAGTACTTCTTTGCTACTGAGAATGAAGTCTCTAGAGCACCCAGAGCTGGCTGGATCCATGTACAAGAAGCAGGAAAATGCTAATCCTCTGCATTTTATAGCCTTTCAGGGACAACTCATCAACCACATGCTGGAAAACCAGACAATTCAGATGCCTCTAAGATATCACGTGGAGAGAGCGTGGGTAGAGTTCAGGACGTAGGTAGCCAAAAACAAAAAGAGCTTTCAGGAGAGCACTTAGACTAAACTTTTTACAGCCTGGAAACTTTGACATCTGCAGAATGCAATGCTTAGTTATTCAGCCTCTGTTTACATCTCCTTCAGATCAAGCCATCTGCTACACTTCAGCTGTTGTGTTTTGATGCCAACCTCTCTGTAAGCAGGCTCGCATTGATTAGATTCCATCTAGCAGTGGAGCTGCTTCTCTGAGAAAGCCTAGCTTAGTAGTGCCTTTCTTACTTCATCTTGGACATGCGAATATTGCTTTCTCATCAGAATCAAACTGATACATCATACATCTACTAGTTGCCCACATCCATTCTTGCAAGTCCATTCATTCAATTGGAATTCCTACAATGTTACTCCATGTTGCACTGCTGCAGAGTATGAAAGTAGAGGCATTCCATACATAAATGGATATGACAGATTTAGCATAATGAGATTTAGATGCTCACTTTCTTGCACCTTTCACCGGCAGCTATTATATTCTAAGCAAAAGGAACTGTTCAATATACTAAGAGTGGGTCATTTTTATAGGCTGAGTTGGCTGAGATGCAAAGATTTACTTACACTTTCTTTTTTTCCTCTGTTTTTTTTACTTTTTCTTTCTCTGTTTTTTTTTAAACTTTTTGTTATCCTTAAATCTGGAAATAATTTAAAGTAATATTTACCAAATGCATGGGTAGTAGAGGAACCATTCAGTAAGGTACTAAATCATAGCCATGCAATGAAGTCTGAGGAGTGGGAAGAGAAAGGATAGAAAACCCCAAAAAAGTAAGACAAGTATAACAGGTATAGATCAGTGGGAGTGAAAATTTTGTCATTCTAAGACAGTAATGATGCCTTCAGAAAGTAATTTTTTAAGGTGAGGTTCTGAGTTTCTTACTGTATGCCTAGAAACTGTTATTCTTTCATACAGTCAGAAATATTCTGCAATTGTTTCTTGTTCTGCCAGAGCAAAAGGAACAGCAGGTGTTGGAAGACTAGAAGTGTGTCTAACTTTATTTTCACATTTTATCTGCCTTTCTCCCTTACCCTTCATCCCCCATTTCAGACTTTTTCCAGACATCATACTTTGTAGAAGGGGCTGTGCCTTCTAAGGACAGCATTTAGGACACTGTGAGCACACCAGTATCATCAGCAATCAATAATAATTCTACCACTAAGCAGTCAATCAGCAAAGTATGTCCTGCAGCTCAACCATAGTAGAAATAGGATATTAATTCTGAAAACATTTCCACAAAGTTGTCTTACATAAATCAGTCAGAAGGTCCATGTTGTGAAGTGCAGCACATGCATATGGGCTTTTGGGATTAAGGCCCAAGAAGCAATGGAAATTTTTCACAGAAGGAGAAAGACAAAAGGATTTATTCAGGCTATTTCCTTTACAAAAAACCTCCAGGAATTAAAATGTGTATTTTTAACATTGTGTTTGGAGTCTGGGCTTTTGTTATAAAGCAAATGTAGTTCAATATGCACTTCTTCCTCCATCTTCCAAAAGCTTGTTAGATGTACCAATCAATCAAACTTCCTGTTAAACATACAATGGATAATACTCACTTGTTCCCAAGTAACTTCAACAGATTCTGAAAATAACATTTTTTATTGTGTGGAGAGTGAAACCCATGGTATTAACTTGGGAATTTGTAGCAATGCTCAGTGATTCTCAGTGAGTACAGAACTTAACCCCTACAGCATCCTGGGTGGCAATCCCCCTCAGGGATCACTGTTCAAGGCAGAGGTCCCACATGCTGTCTCTGTATTGCTTACTTCAACTGTTCTGTCACAGCTCATGCTAAATTATTATTTTTCACCATGACACTATTTGCAGAAATATCTGGTGTTGTCTAAGGAACCTTAATTTAAATTGGGCTTTTTCAGCTCAGTGTATGCTGCTCACCTGCAGTGAAGCGATTTGGCCATCTCTCCTTGCAACATCACATGCAGACAGGAAGCTCCTTTCGCAGTAATTGAGATCATTGTAATTGCACCTATGGGAAGGCAACATTTTTGAGGGAGAGGTGATATACCTTATCAAATCAAGCAGACCAAGTTTTGGTCCTGCAGGGTTTGATCCCAGAAGTCTCATAGGGATAGAATAAATTTTATGCTAAGCATAGACTAAGCTATATCATTGCCCTGTAACAGGGAGGGCACAGACGAATTTGTACATTTCTTCCGGATTGCTACAGCTTAAAAACGAGAAAAGAAAAAAAAAATCTAATCATATTTTTATGCATAAAACCCCATATTTAATCTACATGGAGGATACATTTAAGAGTTACAAAACACAAGATATCTTGAACTGAATATGTCCTTATGATTATGCTACCCATCTTCCAGTGTAAAACCTTTTTCCTAGTTCTGTGTTACTCAGATTGTTTGTCATCATTCATAGGTAGACAGATGAGGTTTTGCTATGATGAATCAGCTACTCAAGGCAGAGCATAGTTTTGGCATAGCATAGCTAGGTTCCTTGGTCCTGAAATAAGGATAATTTCATTTAATCTCCTACAACACTTGAATGAAGTATAACATGATTCTTTCCTGTGGTTAATAAAGTGATTGCCAATGTAATGCAAATGATATTATCTCAGTTTTTTCCTACAGTTCATTGATAGTTTCTTTCTATGGTTCATTGATAAAGATCAGTGAGGTGTTCCTTGATGTCTTCTCCCAAACTATATAGAAATTCTCTAGAGAACTCCCTTACAGAAAAATATTTCTTTACAACATTTTCAAGAAAAGTGCCCTCTCAGAGAGAAGGATTTTGAGAACAACCGTGGAAAGTCAGAAAAGGAAACACCAAGAAAGGCATCTATTTTCTACAGACTGCCTCTGCTGATCAGAGTCCAGAATTTCTTTGCAATGAAGCTTCCAGTTTGGAAGAGTGTGTGGATATGCAAAGGTCAGGACAGCAAGGGGAGGGTTTGAAGTGTATTTCTTGCCAAGTTTATAATCAGAGGAGAAGTAATGACATTGGTCCAGGCCTTTCACCTCTAGATGCTGTATGACCTCTGACTTCTATTCTCTCAAGAGGCTCTAGTAGGGTGATGGAAAGGCAAGTTTTCCTCCTTAAGAGTTGTGATAGATAGAAGTGTGCAGGGACTCCCTCTATTTGCAGCTTCTGGAAAAATAAATCCTCCCCATCCTCACTTTGTACTCACATCCTTACTTTGTACCGACCTTCTCAATTCACACATTAAGGCAAAGATCCAGAGCCTCCACCAACAGGAAAAGAGACTTGTAAATCTCATGTACACAAATCTGAGTAGCAGATTTCAGAATGGTCCATGGTTTCTAAGGCAGATCAAAAAGTTTAATTCCGGCTATTTTTAACAAGTATTCCCTGACTGCACATCTATTGACAGAGCCTGCAAAAAATACTGCCTTTAAATGAATGTGCTTAGATATAAAGGAGGCATTTTGCCAAAACGAAAATGAAAATCATTGGCCAAATTAACATCGTGTGATCTTAGCTTTAAAATGACCCTGATGCTGTATAAACAAGATTATATAAGGGTTCAGAGGTATGTGAAGCAGTTCAGTAGTGCCATCTTGAGGGGACTTCCATGATGTTATGTATAATTCCAGATCTCAGATCATCAGCATTTGCCTGTGTTTTATTGAAATAAGTCAATGAACTACCCCAGAAGGATGAGGTACAGTAGATTCAGAAATGCATTAAAACATGCCCTTATTAGCAGAAGAGAAGTCAAAGCCAGGACTAATGCATTTCTATTGTTGCAGAAAATTATAGTCTGGGAAATAAAAGTGTAATGTTTTCTACTTTTACTTTGTTTATTGCAAAGCTTAGTAATATGAATAAATAAGTTTATTGCAAAACTTAGTAATATGAATAAAGCCCTTGTAAAATCAACACTAATTTAGACCATAAATACCTTTGTGTCAGAAGGAAATCGGCAGAAGCAAAGAGTTGATACCAGAGTTTCACTGAATTGTGTTTATTTTTTTTTTTTAATCTTTATTTTCATTTGGGATCCAGATCAGGATCTGTTTATTCTAGCCTGACTTTCAGAAGAATTATAACCATACATCGGAAATCAGATTGATTAATTTATGAAGTGGCAAATGGTCAGAATTATAAAAGAGGATGCTTACAATTACGATCTGCTTTGTTTTCCATCCATTCCTATCTTCCCCATCACATTGGTCTGGAAGTGCCATGCACCATCTGGTAGCATAAAATCAGTAAATGTCAAAAGTGGTTTTCATTTTTCAGATCTGTCATCTGGTGACAAGTAGGGCAGTTTAAAAGCCATGCAGATTTTTCTTTCTCTTTTACTTGGGAGGGCTCTGTTCTTATCCATAAATATTTTGCATTTCCTGACCAAAGTCAGAAATAGCAGCAAATGATGGAATTTTTCCCTCCCCCCACCCATTTCCTTCTTTTAGCAAGAGCAGATTTCCACCACAAAAACAGAGCACCATTTTTAAGAGCTTAGATGCTGATGACTTGTTTGTTACTTGACATGCACAATAACCAGAGCTGAAGTATGATTTATTGATTATCTATGAAAGGACAGACAGCTGTGAACTTTGATGCTTCTGTAAATATCACCATTACTCCAGTGTGAATGCATGCAGTGTGTGATCTTACAGCCACACACAATTCCTCTGGGACCTCCGTGTGGAACTAAACACAGAAATTCAAGTCACCTTTTCACAAGACCCAAGCACATTCATTTATTGCTGAGTTTACCGGGATCAAGGGTACTTAGTGCTTTAGGAAGCTCTGACAAGTCCAAGACTATGGTTGGAAGAAGCAGGAAGACAGAGAGAAAGAAGACAGCTTCCCTGTATTAATTAAAAGTAGTGAACATCCCCTTGAATGTAAGTGTAGATGGCTCCAGAGCAATCTGATTTCCTGGGTGTGATGTTCATTTCACAAAAGAGGCCCTTTGACTAAAGAGTATAACTTGTGGTAAATGTCATTTTATTGTACTGATAAGACCCCATGCTGTGACTTTTTGGCATCTTGTAATTCTTCAGAGCTGGCAAAATACTGCCTGTACAGCTTGTATGATACCAAATGCAGCGATGCTTCACCCACATTTTGGTGTTAAGTATGTGAAATACTGACACTGAATAGAGTGGCCAGCAGGACCAGGGCAACGGCTGTCCCTCTGTACACTGCACAGCTGAGGCCACACCTCACGTGCCGTGTTCAGTTTTGGGCCTCCCCACTACAAGAAACCACAGAGGTGCTGGAGTGAGACCAGGAAAGAGCGATGGAGCTGCTGGAGGGTTTGGAGCGTAAGTCCTGTGAGGAGTGGCTGAAGAAGGTGGAATTGTTTAGCCTGGAGAAAAGGAGGCTCAGGGGTGACCTTGCCACTCTCTCCTGAAAGGAGGTTGCGTGAGTCACCCTCTTCTGCCAGGCAACCAGAGACAGGAAAAGAGGACAGTCTTAAGCTGTGCCAGGGGAGGCTCAGGTTGGACATCAGGAGGAATTTCTTCATGGAAAGGGTCATTAAGCATTGGAATGGACTACCCAAGGCAGGCAGTGGTGGAGTCACCATCCCTGGAGGTGTCCAAGAGATGACTGGACATGGTACTTAGACTGCTATGGTCGACTATGGTGGTGACCGGTCAAAGGTTGGACTCAATGATCTTAAAGGTCTTTTCCAATTGAAATGATTCTGTGATTCTGCAAGCAAATTTGAATTCTGCAATCAGCTGAAAAATAACAAAGACAGAGAAAACAATTGTTCATAAATCTCCTTGAATAAATTCCTGAAAATATGCTGAAGAGGAATACTTTGGCATGTATCCTTTTGAAGTGCAATTTGCTTGAAAGCAAACCTAATTTTGCTTAAATGGGAACTATATATTGACTGTGTAGGCCCAGGACATAACTACCTGCCTTCTTTTTTTTTTTTTGCTTCTTCCTCGTGTCTTATATCCCTTTTGCTCCTCACCCTGAGTCATATCCTTAGGAATAAAATCAAATTTGTAGCCTCTGAACTACAGCCATTTATGAAGGTGAGGGCCTGACTTCTGGCTTCATTGTCTTTTATACCTTATTCTTAGTCTGAAATTAAATTTTCATATTAATATTACTAAAACAGTGTGAAACTGCAGTTTAAGTGAAAGAAATAAAAATTCTAGTGCTTATTAGAAGTAGATAAATTTTCATTGAGAAATATTTTCCCCATTTTCTGAATTTATTAATAAACCTAATTTTCCTTACTCACTATGAAAGGGACAGTGAAAAATATCTAAGGCCATGTTTCTAAGTCTTTGATATGTGATGACCACATAGATGTATCAAGTCATTATGAAATAAATAGATAACAACATTTTTGCTGGGTTTAAAGTAATGCTTGACTCTTTTTTTCCTTGTGGAATTAAAAATAATTTCCATCAATACAGGATGCAGATAAACAATTACGCAAATTATGATGTAATGCTACTTTTTCAGCTGGTCCTCACTATAACTAAAAGCTCTGCCTAATCCTGCCCTGGAAAGAAGGTTTAAATATATACATGCACACATACACATGAAAGGAGGAAACTTAAGGGAAGGCTGTCTTGAAAATATGCAAAAATTTAAATTTTTTACTTATCTTTTCCATAGAAATTACCACAAAAACACAAAGTTTGGACAGTGGAGGATGCACTGAGTTCAACAAACACACTTCTAAGAAAAATACACAGAAGAAAGAAGGAGCTTTTCTTCCCTTAAATGTTCTTATGGGTATTCCTCATCACACTTCACATTATGTGCTATCCAAACAGACTGCTACAACTTTGATATCAACGAAGTATTTATATCATCTTACTTTTCTTTAGAATTTTCTTCCTGTTCCGTTTCCAAGTAACTGATTTGCAATTTGGCAGTTTCATTTAACTGTATTTCTTAACCTCACCATTCAAGTAAGTAAGTGAAATTTTTCTAAATAATTTTTCTAAAGTATAAAACACAAAGTCCCAGTTGCAAGGAGCTCCCTTGATGATTCTCTTGCAATTTATTTTTAATTTTACATGTCCACCCTCAAAGGAATGGGGTGAGTGTGCCAATGTGTTTCCCTCACCTCCAGACCAACATCACTGCCTGAAAACTGAGAACCATCTGCTTCACAGCGTTAGTTGCTCCTACCAGAGCACTGCTTCCCAAAAGCAAATTCTGTTTACAGTTTTGCTGTTTCAAGCACAGTAGGTGTGTTATTGCATCAGTCAAGTGCAAACCTGAAAAAAAATTAAGCTTGCACTGTATTCCTGGGGAATCATTCTGCAGTTGTGAATAAATGTAGGAAAAACTTTTCTTGATGGATCTGTTCTACTGAATGTGAAGGTTTCCTTCTACAGGTTTGCTGTGGCACTTGAGGCACAGCCCATGTGCTGAAAAACAAATCCCAGACTTCTTTCAATTATTTCTTTATCAGGACTTTCCAACCCCCCCACCCAAAAAACCCAACCCACAACAGACTGTAATTTCATCTTACTTATATATTTATGATCCAATCAGAAATTCATATACACGGTGGTGATAGCTATTTTGTTGTTATTTAAGTATGACTTTCTCTTGCAGTGAAGAAGATATTTCCTCTAGAACAGATCCTATTACAGTAAATTTATTGTGCCAGTATGGTGCTTTGCAGCCATTCAGAAAAGTTGCTGAACAATGGGAGAAGGAAGGAAGAAAACTTATGAACAAGAAAACACTGAGAGCATATTTTAAAAGTACTGTACGATGAACACTCAGTTTTTCACGGTGAAATACAAAGATTTTGAATAACTCAGAAAACTCCCTAGGTTTTTGTTTATATCTGACTATATCTGCCACACATAAAGTTCAGGATTCCTTTTAGCAAATGGCAAGATACAAACAGGCACCGTGTTTCACAGCAGGGAACAGTCTACAAGGCTGTACATAATTCTGAACAACAAAATTACACACATGTTTAAATGAAGACTTAATTAGACATAATGTTTTAACTGTCTCCATGAAATACTGTATTTGATTTGCAATTGCATTTTAACATCAGTTATTTCTGACTCTACATACATTAAAGCTTTATTCATTCATGACTGGTTGCAAACAATAATCTGATAAACATCAGCTTTAACCCCTTGCATGACAGCCTAAGAAAATAAGACCCCGATCTTGACTAAGGTCTTAGTAAGCTATAATAAGACAAAATGATACAAGTTTCTCCTATAATTTCTGTCAAAGGTCATCAATCTGTGTTCAACAAAACCATTATTGATATTTGATGCTGATGAGTTCTAGTTCACTGACTGAAAAAAAAAGTATGACACATTAAGCCCATTCTTTTTCTTACGTGAGACCCATAATTAATAGGACCAAATCATTCTCCACTGATAATTAATTCTCATATAATTCCTCAGGGTGACTGACATTTCATGTAAATACTTCTTTGGATAGGAGGATGCAGAGAAAAAGGGTTTAACTGCTGAACACAGAGAGCTGCAACAACACACGTTTCCTTATTGTGTCCTCCCCCAGCCCCTTTGCAAATAGCTGGAGAAACAGTCTGTAATTTAAAAAAGGAAAGTGATTGACAATGCTGAAAGAACCAGAAGGACCAAAAGCCAAGAATAATGCAGTTTTGAAACCATATCACAAAGTGTAATTTCTGTGTATTCCTCCTGTGGTGATAACATCTCAACAGAGTCTTTTGGTGTTTTTAAGCAGGATGGCTGAACCAACCCTATACAGCACAACAGTGCTATTAAAATACGCAATCCTGTTCTCTCTTCCTCTTATTTGGAGGAAGTTCTTTACTGAGCTGACTCAGGACACCATTCACCAAACCTGTAAAAAGTTTCAAAACCCACCCGAAATCCATAATTATCATTTAAAACAGCCCGGTGTAGGAGCAAAGGAGCACCAGAGTTTGCCACAGGCATGGCCAGTGTGAGGAGAAGGGGACAAGGGCTTCACCTGCTGGCAGCCATGACCTGGCTGCACAGCTCACTTCCTCCAGACCTGTCCACCTACGCTGAACACTCACAGAACACCCTGACAACCTCACTTCCCAGCCAAAGAGAAAGAAAAGGAGGGCAAGGACGACAAAAAGCACTCACATGTTTTCTTGTCCCATCTATCTTCAGAAGCAGATGGCAGCACTTTGCACACCCTCACAGAGCAGGCAGCTGTGCAATTAGGCAGCTGCTTTTTCCACACAACAGCTTGAAGTTGGAATCCTAAAAATTTCAGGAGCATACCCTGTGAGGAAGTTTGTACTGGCTACTCTGGCAGTGGGAGAGAAAGATACTTTGCCTCATCTCCTACTTACGTGGGGACAGACACTGTGCAGATTCAGACTCCTTTAACCACAGTACCTGCAAAGAAGCCAGCACATAAAAGCTGAGGCTCCAAACCCATTTTAGCCTGTTCTGATGGAACAATGGTGACCTCATGCAGTTTGTGTGCCTGCATGCCTGTCTCTGCTTCTTTTTATTTTTTTAATCACTTCCAGTGATGCTTGGACAAGGGACAAAGGTCTCAGGGTTGTTAAGTTCCTCTGTCTATCAAGAAGAGACAATGTGGGTGTTGACCAAAGGAGGGGCTGGAGAGAACAGACTGGATGAAGCCATGTGAAAGCTCAACCTCAACATACAAGTGTAAAATCAAGGGTCTGCTGGTTCTGCTGACCCCACAGAACCATCACGAGTATAAGACTTGATAGAGGCTGACTATATAAGGCTGACTGCAATATCAGTCATCTTTTCAATTCTGGAGACCAAGTAGTTTAGTTCCCTGCTCATGGGAAAACAGGAAAACAAAGTAATAAACTACAATATTTTGTATCTTTGCAGATATATCCTTTCTTGTCCCTTAAGACACATGAAGAAAATGCCTCATGGATAAAAAACAGAAGTTTTATCTCAATAGTATTTTTACAGAGACCCCAGGATTCATGTAAAATTATAGCAAAATCCATGTGTAAATCACAGCTTTTTTGATAATGCTACCGGCTACTTAACATGAGGATTTTTGGGAAAAAAGAATGCCGGATATAGCACCATGCTACTCAATACAGGGCTTTGCAGTTTTAACAAGTTTTCCAGTAAGATTTACTTTCTGCCTTTGGGAAACTATTTAAAAATTGATGTGAAGGCATGAGAATAAAAATATAAAAAAACCCAACAGATCTGTTAGGTCACCAAATCCATCTATGTGCCAGACCAGAACGGTTCTCTGTGACAAATTCACCCAGCTGAGTTCAGCAGTCTTAGGCAATTGGACAACCAGCACTTTCCCTTAGATTATAATTTTTTCAGACCGTATGTTGCGTGCTCCATTTCATTAATTCAACCATATTTTTTGCTCTTCCTTTTAAATAAAGACTGCAGCACTCACATGTCAAGCTGAAGAAGACATTATTCTAATGGTAACATCTAACATCTGTTTTTGGCAGGCACTATGGGCAGTTGGCAGCAGCTCTGCGGTTCCCTCCTTATGTAAATGATCATGTGCTGGTGGCTGTCTAAGATAACATTGCTGGAAGACAAAGGAAGAAAAAGTCCTTTTCCTTTTACTTGATGCTTACTGTTAGCTAGAACATAAGCAGTTTTGCATGTTGAGCAGACAGCCTCATTTTCACTGTATGTGGGCCAGATATGGCTTCAGGGGAACCAAAGAGAGCCCTGTGCAAGCAGGAATATTCACTAAAATATTTATCAAAGGGAAATGATTTTTAGGGTCTTATTTATGCACAGAGCTATTTACTGTAAAAAAGAAATGCTAGGGAATGCTACCTGACACAGAAATTATGATGTGCACCCTCCAGTCCACACAGCAGATGTAAAAACCCTTCCAAGACTGGAATACATTTGTAAGAGGTAGGTTCATTGCATGCAAGTGATTGTTCAGACCTTTTGAATATGCTCATAAAAGACAGCAAATACAGAGTCCCTCTAACTGGGAAAATCTGGCCTTTGATGGGCATCACATAGGAAGCATATTATGTATAACTCTCCCTCTCATTCTATGCATTGACTGATGTATGCAATAAATCCAGGGTAACTGGGGAAATTCTGCTCTGTGTTGTACAAGAACACAAACCAGAGGGTCCATTCTCTTTATCTGTATAGATCATTGACATGCAGCTTGTGAAATCTCAACATTTTTAGCTCTTGCAGAGATACAGTTTCTGAAGATATCACTTCTCTGAGGTGTTTTCAAGATTCTCAAATTGCCTCTACTCCCAGACTTTGTGACAATACTGCCCAGCATTAATTCAACTGAATACTAATTGTGGACGCAGTGGGAGCATGAGCAGACCTACAAGACTATCATGCCTGCTCTATGAAGTTGTCAATGAGGCCTTCAGCTCCAAAAAGCAGATGTTGGCCTGAGAGCAGCTTCATATTAATTAGCCCAAGGTGTTCTGAGATGATGCTTCCGTGGTCCTGCCTTGCCCTCTGTCTTGCTACATCCCACCACCTCACATTTCTGTACCTGTACTGGTGGTTTTTTCAAACTGTGGCAGGTAGCTTACATGGCCAAACACTGATTCTACAAGAAACATGGGCTCTTGAGTCAGAGCAAAGCTCTGTGCCAATGTACTGCCATTTTGGCAGCTCACTCTTGTCTCAGAGCTGCATTGTTCCATGCTATGCTGCTCAAAAGTACTGAGAAATACACTTTGCAGTTTCAGACTCTAGATAAATACCTCTAATTAGGGCTGCACTGTCAGCTACAGGTGTTTTTCCCCAGCTTTCAGAATGCAGCTTTACCATCACAAAAAGACCTCAAAGCTGTTAATACCATGGCTATGGGAACCTATGTTTAAGTGCTGTCATGCAGTTCAGCCAATTGTTTTAAACAAAATTAAATAACCCTGGTGTTTGGCATCTGAGTGGCATAAACATCAGTATGAGAAGTCAGCTGTGATGCTGTGTGGCAGTAAGAGCCCCAGAAGAACTAACCATGGAATTTGAAATAGTGGATGAAGATCAGTTAAGATTAGAGCCATCCTATGATGCTACTCTTGGTATAAAGAAAATCAAGACATTTCACAATTTGGCGAAGTTCATGCTTCACCGTGTTCATACATGGAAATTTTTAGAAAGATAAATTTGACATAGCTTTAGAGTTGAGGTCTGGGTTCTGTTTTGGCCCAGTTCTAATCTTCAGGTGAACTTTCAACCCCAAGTATTCTACACAGCAGGAAACAGAGTTTCTTTGTGAAGTGGTCAAATTTAAGAGCTGTATATGCTAAGTATAGCCTGTTCCCTCACCCTGCACTGGTATTATAAGAATGCCCAGTGACTTGCAGCACTGGGCTTCAACCTTCTGCAACAGTAAGTTTGCCAATTTCTCCATTTTCTTCAGGGAAATTAGGAAGTTGCTATTGTGTGTGCATTGGAGAAGCCTGGACATTTCACTGGCATCTTCTGCATGTGAATCTTTATCTCTAAATGACATCCTAAACTATGCAGAACAATGGTGGGGACATGCTGTGCATACTGCTGTGAGAAAAGAGAAAAAAATGAGCAGAAGGACAGTAGGAAGCTGAATGGTGGGTGAAAACGAGAATATGACAAGAATAAATAACTTACCATTCCAATTGCCTTTCACCAAATGTGTGTAATTAATTCCAGAGAGGTAGGGATGGTAAACATTACAAGCTCTAATCGTGGATTTGTCCAGTATTGTCTTTCCCAAGTAACTTCAGATGCCTAAAAAGCATATGCAAGGGTTTAGTAACAAGGACTTGAGGTTGGACTAATTCAATAATTTTATAAAATTATTTATATCAGATGTACATCAGATTTACATCAGATACCAGATTTTGGGTGTCTCTGCCACATTGATTTTATTCTCAGGGAGCAAGTAACTTCTCAGAACTTTCAAAATTATGCCTACAAATTTGACTGAAGACTGCACTTTGCAGTGACTGAAATGATGGTACTAAAAGAATTTTATATATTTTATTGCATTTGAGTTTTATACAGAATGTGAAACAAAAAAAAATCACAAGTATGCCTCAATGGAAAATAAAACTGTACTAGGAAAAGTCACCACAAAAATTACCTCTTGCTCTCCAAGCTAATTCATGTCCTCTGAAAGCACAAAATCTAAAAACTTTAGATTTTTTTAGGAAAGAGGGAAATTCCAGGTTGCACTAAAAATTATAAGCCCAACATTTGTGGCCTTTACATTCAATTTAAAAGGTCTAGAAGATCTGTAAGATTCTCACCAGAACTAGCCTAAAATCCATTAAATCTGTAACTTTTATTATTCATAATTTTAAAACTATGAATACTCCCTTCTGTGGAACTTTGTGCTTCTTCAGAAATTCAATTCTCCATTCATTATTTCAACAGAGAAATTCCCACCAGCTCTAATTTGCATCCAGAAATCACAAACCAGTTCTGAGTCTCTAAAATAGGAAGCCTTCTGAGTAATTTCTCATTAAATGTATTTGCATTTTTATATTGAACTGGAATACCAGGGAAAAAAAGCCTCAGGGACTTTTGATCTGTCCTGTCTTGTTCCAAGTGAAGACAAGTATGAGCCTTCAGCTTGTTTATAAAATAGTCTGTAGAAATTAAAGATGTTTAGAAAATGTAATAATTTTTTAAAAACTGAAATACAGAGGCTCTGAGCATTGACCAGATATAGGTATTTGATAGCAATCTTAAAACAATTCCTTTGATATTAATTGAGTTTCTATTTATTAGGCACAAGTAATATCAGAACTCTGCCTAATTTCTGAAGTTGCTTCCAGTACTCATTGCAGAGGGAAAAATCTGTCATTAGAATTTTGTTAAATGAGTTCAATATCATTACATCACAACCTTAATAGCATGTGTCTCAATAATTTTCAAGATTGGTGAAAACATGGGGACAAAAAAGAAATCTGAGCTTTCTTACGTAACTCTTCTATTGCCATTTTTTCTATTGTCGTAAGGAGCTTCTTTTCCTCAGTGCACTACAAAAGAAACCTCTGTAGACAGCTTTCTGCTCACTTCTTCTTTTATCTGTAAATGCTTTCAGTAACTAGTTCACATATCTATTTTTTTTCTCCAAGCAAAATAGTCTTCTATAGCCTCAATGAACCTGACATTGAAAAGTACTAAAGTTGGACTACCCAGGGTCATATCACAGCTTACTGAGAATAGTGGGCCCACCAAAAGGAGATAACTGTAGACAGCACAGGGGGCCAGGATAGCTCCTGCTTCAGTCCTGCCTCAAGGTAGCATCTCATGAGTACCCACTTTCTATTTCAGTAATCCATCTTTGTATAATATACTTATTGTTTATGGCCAGCAAGTAAGGCAGGCAGCCCTCATCCCATTACTATTTTAGCTCCAGGGTGAGGCTTATTTTTCTTATCTATAAAGAGGATATTAAGGAGTGGAATACATACACATAGTTCTCCTTAGGTTTATTGTGTTCAGCCTACTACCCTGTCAATCATGCCATTTTTGTTTTGTTATCACTTTTCTTAGCCTAGTGCCATAACCTCAGGCTCTGATCTCATCAGATCTCACAAACTAAATAGGGTCAGGCCAGGTCAGTATTCAGACAGGAAACTTCCAAGAAAACTCAAATGTTTGCAGGAAGGAGTATTTTTCCACCCATGTTGTTTCTTTCAGTCTCAATCAGTACCTGACATTACTGAACCAACACCACTGAATGATTTTCAATGTTGACAGACTTCATGTCTGAAGTGAAACTCATCTTGAGCACACTCTAAAACCACAGCATTTATTTCAGTGGGATCCTTCATTTTTCAGCTGCCTACAAGCCTGTAGTTGCCTTCACTGCAGGTGTGCAGATCTTTCTGCTGATGCTGTATTATTCCCTTCATTGATAATGGTCACTGAGAGCTCTTAGCTCAGACTTCCCTCTTCTCTAGGCCTCCCACAACTCATAATACCACAGGATCAGGTTCCAATTATCAACGACTGCCTCTCTCACAGGACTTAGACATTTCACAGTATTGAGGAAACTTCTGCAACTCAGTGTTCCCAGCAATGTAGTGGACAAGTCAGTTGGCATTTTGGTGATTTATTTGATACTTAAAGCCATTGTTGATAATTTGGAAAACATGTACTAACTACATTCACAAAAGGTACTACTGTCTTCTACATGGGAGTCATGGGAACATTGAATAAAACATATTTAAATATATTTAAATACATTTAAATAAGAATCACAGAACCTGTGCTTTTGATACCATGACCTTATGCTAGTTATAGACATTATTCTCAGCTTGTATTTTCAGAGGATAAATAGATGCATGAGAAATTTACTTTTATTTTTGAAATGTCGGTTTCACTATAGTTATAGGGCAGAAGGCAACACGATCTCATAACCATGATGGTAAAATGAGAATTAGGATATTTGGGTAACATCATCATGATTTTGCCACAGTCATCACTGTTATCTTGAACAAACCACCATTTCAGACCATGACTTCCATGTTTCAGAGCTTCAGTTACTCACAAATAGTCATAAATTTGGAGAAACAAACAGACTCAGGGGCACATCAGCCTCAGCCAACATCTTCACAACCTTCCACTGGTTACATTTATACCATCACAAGACAAATTAGGAAGTGGCATCATCTGGGCATGCCCACAGTTTTTATGTCACTCAGTGGCCCACCTATAAAATGAGGCTAAATATACTAGACACATACACCTTGGAAAATTCTTTGCATACATTAAATAAACAATTCTGTGTAAAGACATAATACATCCCTCACAGATAGATGTGGTATGTCCATGTGAAAGCAGTACTGACTAAAAGTAAGATAGTGGAGCCAAATACAGAGCAAAGTGCTTCTTAAGTAGGTCTGAACTTGGATCACAGGGGTTAAACGATTTGCCAAGGATGCAAATAATTTTTAGAAAAGAGGCAGGACTGCATTAATTTCTTTTAAGGTTTGTGGTTTGTTTAATTTAGATTCTTCTTCTTGAGTACACAGTTCAACCATGATATTAAAATGTTACATAAATTTAGAAATTTATGGAGTTATTATTAATTGTGAACCTATCATTTGAAAACAGAGGGGAAAATTAAACAAAGTACAAAAAGCTTTGCAAAGTTTTTGCATTGACACTATGCACCATGTGCCTTAAAGAAGCTGCCTGTAATTTGTTTTCTTATTTTACATTTTCTTAGTATATAAATCCTGCTGGAGAACTTACTGCTTTTTTACATCAAACTTTTGACCCAGTAATGAAACTTCACAAAATGCCACAAACTGAAATAATATTGAAAGGCGTGAAAAGAATGGGTTCATTGGAATTTCTATTTACATTAAACAGTCAACATCCATCTAAAGTTACCAGTTTTTGTCCATTAATAACCACTGACTGTTAAAATGTGTCTCAGATTCTGTTGGCTTCCGTACTACAAACACACTGCCTTCTTTGTCAAGAACCACTTTTAGATAAGGGCATGTGGCAGATTACTGTTTCTACTGTTCCTTCCTTGCCATTATGAATCTCAGCATGTTGTCCTCATGCTTTACAGAATTTCACAAGATCCTCTATGTGATGCAAAATTTTCACTTTACATGGACTAAAGTACCCCACGACAATTCCCAAGGGACAAACCCTCATCAACTGACAACACTTAAATGTGAGACACAGAATGGAGAAAACTAATACAGCTCCCATCTTATTTTCACAGCTGGAGTCTTATGAATTTTTGACCCCAGCATGTTAGACATTAACAGGACTGATTTTTGATTCAGCCTTTAAGCTTCACTTTGACTTTTTATTCCCACTGCCAGATGATTACTATCTCTGATCCCACTATGAAAGTTTACCAGTCACAAATCCCTATAATGTGTAACCTTTATACTGCCTTGATTTACGTTAATCTGATCTACCAACAAATGGACACATCTGTTTCGTTCTGACAAAGTTGATTTATGTTGACATGTTGACTTTTGTACTTTCCAATGCTGCATTCCCTTTATTAGGTTTCTGGCATTGTGTCAGTTAGACAGGGCTGGCCTTCCTGTGTTTTTTTATCCAGCTGGGAGATATTTCAGTGCTTGTAAAAATTAGGATGCTGAACTCCTCAAATCAATGGATTTGTTACTCATGTGGACAGTTAAATAAGGTTATTTTACTCTTCCTAAGATTTCTATGCTTTAATTTTCTTCCCTTCCCACTTTGGTTGATGTAAATCAGCTAAAATTATGTAAATTACAGTGGTGGAAAGGCAGAAATTTAGATGTAATTGATTCCTAATTATTTTAAAACATTTAGAGCAAACTTTGGTACCAAGCAGCACCAGAGTGCAAAAAATGTCTCTGCACTGCATTTGCCAGGTCAGGACTCCCATCTTCTGGCAAAAAGCCATGCTTTGTGTCCTGTTTCCATTCCCTCAGCAAAAAGAAACATCTGAACCCAGGCTCTCACTGGGGAGATCATACTCTGATAATAATCCCAGTTGAGTGGAGAAGGTCTATAAGAGAACAGCAGAAGTCTGTATTTGGATATCAGCAATGCACCATCAGGATTGTGTGTCCAGGCCACCTACAATGGAAAAGGATGGGGCAGAAATATCAGAGAGATGTATGCATTTTCACATAAAACTGAGGTAAAGAACAGCTAAGAATACTTTAGTGAGACAAGTGCTTCAGGAAAGCTTCTATTCCCAGTCACCAAGTGAAATGCCTTTTTCCACAGTTCTGTGATAAAGAGAAGTAAAGAGAAACTCAGGTTTCTGAGTTTCAGCACACTGTGCTGATGGCATCAAAAGAAGTAATTTCATTCTTAAGAACTTCTAAGAACTATACATGGAAAAGGCAGTATATGTTTTTCAGGTATAACCAAACCAGGTTTTAAAGGAGGTTTTGTAATACCACGGAAAGCTCTGTCTCAAAAGATCACAGAATCATAGAATAGTTTGGATTGGAAAAGACATTGAAGATCATTGAGTCCAACCTTAACCCAGCACTGCACTAAACTGTGTCTGTCAGCACCACACCTATACATATTTTAAATATGTCCAGGGATGATGACTCCACTGCTTCCAAGGGCAGTCTGTTCCAGTGTTTGACAGCCCCTTCCATGAAGTAATTTTCCTAATATCCAATCTAAACCTCCCCTGGCACAGCTTGAGACCATTTGCTCTCTTACCCCCACCTGGCTACACCCTCCTTTCAGATAGTAGAAGAGAATGATAAGGTCTTCCCTGAGCTTCCTTTTCTCCAAACTAAACACCCCCAGGTCCCCCAGCTGTTCCTCATAAAACTTGTGTCCCAGATCCTCCACCAGTTCTGTTGCCCTTCTCTGAACGCTCTCCACCTTGATGTCTTTCTTGTAATGGGAGGCCCAAAACTGAACACTTGAGGTGCAGCCTCACCAATGCCGAGTACAGATACTTTCCTGGTCCTGCTGAACCACATGATCGCTGATCCAAGCCAGGATGCCATTTGCCTTCTTGGCCACCTAAACACACTGGCTCATGTCCAGCTGGCTGTTGACCAGCACCTCCAGGTCCTTTTCCATCAGGCAGCTTTCCAAACACTGCCCCCAGCCTGTGGTGTTGCATGGGGCTGTGACACAAGGGCAGGTCCCAGCACTGAGTCTTGTTGAACGTCATACCATTGTCCTCAGCCCTGTCCAGGGCACTCCAGCAGATCAACACCCTCACCCAACCTGTTATTGTCTCCAAACTGACTGAGGGGGCACTTGATTACCTCACTCAGGTTGTTGATGAAAATATTAAATAGGACCTACCCCTATTCTGAGCCTTGGGGAACCCCACTTGTGGTCAGCTGCCAACTGGATGTAACTCCATTCACCACAACTCTCTGGGTCTGGCCATCCAGCCAGTTTTTCACCCAGCAAAGACTGTACTTGTCCAAGCCATGAGCGACTGCTGAGTCAGCTTCTCCAGGATAATGCTGGGAGGAATGGTGTCCAAGGCTTTACTGGTGTGTAGACAGACAGCATCAACAGCCTTTTCCTCATCCACTAAGCAGGTCACCTTGCCATAGAAGGAGATGAAGTTAGTCAGGCAGGACCTGACCTTCATAAGTCCATGTTGGCTGAGTCTGGTCCCCTAGTTGTCCTGTACATGCCATGTGATGGCACTCAGGGTCATCTGATATGTGACCTTTTCCAGCACTGAGGTCAGACTGACAAACCTGTAGCTCCTTGGCTCCTCCTTCTCACCCTTCTTGTAGGTGTCATACTGGCTAATTTTCAGTTAACTGTGACCTCCTTGGTTAGCTGGGACTGCTGGGAAATGATGGAGAGTAGCCTTGTCAGCACTTCCACCGGCTCCCTCACTGAGGATCCTTAGGTAGATCCCACCTGGCCACAGATTTATGTGTGTCTAAGTGGTGCAGAAGGTCCCTGACCATTTTGCCTTGATATATAGGGGCTTCTTTTTTCTCCCCATCACTGCTTTCCAGCTCAGGGGGCTGGGTGCTTGGAGAATGACCGGCCTATTGTTAAAGACTAAGGCAAAGAAGGCAGTAAATACTCCAATCTTTTCCTCATCCTTTGTGGCAATGTTTTACCCCATATCCAACAAAGGATAGAGATTCTCCTTAGTTGTCCTTTTGTTGATAATGTATTTATAGAAATGTTTTTTCTACTACAGTCTTTCATGGCAGTAGTCAAATTAAGTTCTAGCTGGTCTTTGGCCATCACCAAGGCCAATGCAATTACAACAGAGATTGAGCTCCAAGGCTTCACCTAAATGTATGAGAATCCAGCCCAGAAGACCAGATTAGAGACAGTAAAACTAACTTCCCTGAATCTCATTTTGTGTGAACATTAGATCCTTAGATCCATCCACTTTGCTCTTGAATCCCAATCCCATTATATCCCACTAGTTCCTGACACAGGCAGAGTGGCAGAGGCTAAAAGTGTATCAGTTTGCTTTGGGGACATTGAAAATGTGGATTCTTGGTTCAGTGATCAAATCAAGAATTGTAACACAATACATTTTTGGCTTGGATCAAATTGACATGAAGCAATCTATTTTTAGGTTATGCAACTATTTTTAATCTGCCAGCATAGGAATAATAGATGATGGAGAGGGAATAGAGGAAGGAGGAAGTGGTGAAAATAATTTTGCATCTTCTTTTCCTTTTTTTTCTTAGAACTTGCTAAAAAAGCTTCTATTTGCACTCCAGTTTCTCTTATTTTCTCTCCATATTCAGGAATTTTTAAATTTTTCTTCCAAAATCTGGAGAATGAAGCAGCCTGGGGAAGAACACACAGCAGAGGTTTCAAAATTCTTTTGCTAGGGCTGCCCAGCTGTACCCTGTATCTTCACAGACATTTCTGTGAAAAGGAGACCAAAGCAGGAAAGCACTGGGGCGACGCAAGGACAGGCACAAGTGGCTGTCATCCTGAGGCCAAGCGTGCCATCTAGTGTTGGATAGCGTTTGTCAAACGGAAAGCGTCTGCTCATCTCTGCATGGTTCTCAATATCCATAACATATTTTTCATTACTTACTGGACAGGCTACTGATATTAAATGTAAGGCTCAACAATAATAACAACAACTTTTGATCCTCGTGACTTTTGGGCAGTACATGTGAATAATTTGTAAACACCTTTTATTTGAAAGCTGCTGACCAATATCTGATGAGCACATCCAAAAAGTAATGAGACTTCTGCTCAGACTTGCAGAGTTGCACAACATCACAATAAAATTACAATAAACATTACAATAAAATACCTTGAATATACTGTGGACTTTTGATGATCACTTATTTCAGAAAACTGCAGGAACTGATAGCCCAGTTTGATGTGGAACAGATTGTAACAGCACACTTTTCCTGAAACTCCAGTAGGAGGACAATGACCCAGTTACCACCCTCATATGATGGAGAAATGGGTAAAGAAAGCTGAAGACAAGCAGGCTGCCATTTTCTCTTCTTCTGGCTTTGTCAGCTACTCTATATTCAGTTATGAGGTATGAGCAGCAAGACAGATCATCAGTCAAATCCACAGCACCACTGTCATTCCAGCAGTTATCTTAGCACAAATACTCTTCCACCACTGAGGAGCACAGACTTCTAACACACATTACCATAGAGTTCTCCTAAACAATTGCTAAAACCTCTCGTGACACAATAAAGACAAGCGTGAACACCTGAAATCTAGTGCATTCCCATAAAAACCGAAGTGTAAATTCTTTGGGTTAAGTTTTCTTTGTTTCTTCAGTTGTTCTATTTCAGGCCCCTCATGCAGAAATGCCAGAAAATGCTCATTGGGAAGGAGCTGGATTGGAGGCAAGAAGTTGTATTTCAGTCAGAGAAATGAAGAAAAGACTGCTTCTGAAACAGTGGAAACACTCATTTTAAGCATCTCTCAACTTCTTGATGTACTGCTAGAATTAAAGCTGATGTGAATGCAGGCACTGCTGTGGTGGGCAAAGCAAAGGCAGAAAAGGAGGGTAATTCAGAGTTATTGAGTCACATTTCCCCTGTTTGTTTAGCATAATAACATAGCACTGCTATTAACTGCAAAGTGGCTTTATGATACACCTTATTTAGTGTAACTCAAACTGATGCCAAATGAGTCACTCCCTTGCCCTCCTGTGGCGCTGTGCTCCCATCACTTTCCTCATGTCAGGTCCAGTGATCCTGTAGCATCAGGTTTTGCCAGGTCAGTGAGTTGATCTGAAAACTTACTGGGGGTGGGAAAAGTTTTCTGTCCTGTAGCCACCAAAAATTGTGTCCTGCAGCAGATACTGGGACAGAAAAAGCAGCATGAGCCTTCAAGGAAAATCACTCCTTTTAGCAGCAGCCCACAGTTTGACTGGCTTAAAAACAAATTAAACCATGCCCAAGACACTAGTGCTTCAGACTGAATCAATACTAAAATTAGAATTATTTGTAGTACAGACAGAGTAATATTTTTAAAAGTTTGAACTGTATCCTTTGAAGACAAAAAGGTTGCTTCTTTACATTAATATCAAATCAAAAGTCAAAATGTTTTTCTTCTTATCAGTTTTTGATTTCATGATGTGCCTAAAGGTTTCCTTGATTGCAAAAATGTATAGAATGTATCGTAAAGATGGTCAATTAGAAGATTTCTTCAGTGAAAGCCATTAGATGTTTTCTTCAGTTCAACATTGTTCACAGTCATTCAAGATTGAAGCTGAAAGCAAGCAGAAACACTGGGAGACACCACGTTTGTAGCGACCTTCTTGGATTTAAAGAAAATATGCCTCTATACAGCTAGGAGAGCACCCACACTAGCAACAGCTAGTGTGCTAACTCTTCTTCATGAATAGGCTAGAAGCCCAAATCACTCACTGAGTAGGCTGGAAGTTCCTGTGTATCCTTTTCCCAGCAGTGATCCAGTTTGGAGTTACTATTTGTGCGAAGTCTGCATGCCAAAGTCAAGTAGGTAACACACAGCAATTTGCAATATTGCTCCCAGCAACTATATTTGAAGCATATTACAGCAGGACAACTCTTGAGAGCAGCACATCTCCTGTAGGAAGCACTATTTTGACTTTGATGTGCAGCAAAGATATAGGAGGAATATAATTTCCTTTCTCAATTTCAGCACCAGTGATCACAGTAGTAATTCAAAGACCAAACCGAGGACTCATTTGCACTGAATATTAATGCAGGTGTAATAGATAAAAATACTGGCAGGAGTAGTTTTCAGAACAATGCATCTGTCAGCCACGATCTTTGAAACAAATCCAAGTCTAACAGAGCAGCTTCGTACCCTTTCTTGAAAAAGGGATTCAATATGATCAGCTACATCTTCTCAAAAGAAAACATTTGGACTCTTTGCTTTTACAGACTTTGATCCGACGTCAGAATGGCGCTGATTTCAGTGGGGGAAAGATCTTAAATAAGGTTGGGGCATTTAGCTGTCTTTGAAGCTAGGCATTCATTTTTGTCACAGGACTTACTTGACAGCCTGAAGGTGAAAGCCTCTTTTCATGCCAAAAACAGAATAAATGCACCATTTTAGAAAACTGCTCACACAGCCCTGCCAGCTTGCCTTGACATTTTGGTGCAGGAATCACCTCGAGCTTCACAGAGGAGCAATTTCCGAGGTAGTTTGTCTCATCGTCTCTGCCAAAAAGTCTGGTCCAGGTGCTTAAATTATAGTAGTTGGTGGGGAGCTGCTTCAGATCCAAGAGTCTGCTGGACAGAAAACAGGCAGGTGAACCATTTGTTAAATATCACAAGCCACTACTGGGCTGTAACCAGATCCTGCACAGGTGAAACTCCACTGAAGTAAACGGAGTTCTGCAAGCAGAACACTTGACCCAAGGGCTGATTTCAACGGTGAGCACAAAGCAGGCTGGTATTGGTGGTCATTCAATCTACCTGCGAAAAACAGCTTTTAACCCAAAGAAACTCGAGAACCAAACCTGCTTACAACTTCAATTTTCACATGAAGGTACATTTCAAATGTTACAATGTTAAAATGTGCAATTTTCATAATAATATAGTGAGAATGTTCATAATTTTCATAATAAAATAGTGAGAATTAAATGGCAAATTATATTAATTAATCCTTTAAGAGAGCCCTTCTAGCAAAACAAGACACCTTTTCTTGTCAATATCCTGAAGTACCCTTTCTCCCTCCTGTAATACTTTGGTGAAAGAATACTTCATGTCATCTCCATTACTTTCATGCTTAATGGCATTGCAATGAAAGAAATGACACCTTACAGAATTAGGACCCAGACTAGCATCCCTTGGAGGCTGAGTTTCAGATCATTATTTCTGCTGACACTGTGCAGCTGTTGCAGAGGGTTTTGTTGTTTTTTTTTTTCTAGGAGCAACTTCGGGTGTTTTGTTTTGTTTTTTTCTTTTTTTTCTCCACAGAAATCTTTAGCGGGATGAGGAAGGCACGGCTTGCTGGATCAGTGATGTAACACCAGCTGACAGGTGGGTTTCAGGGAACTCTCTGGGGCCATGGCCTCTTTAGTGGTTTTACCACTCTAAACTCAATTACAGTGGAGTTTCACGCTCCACAGCAAACTCCAGTCCTTTTTTGATAAAAACTCTACGAGGTAAATAAGTCATGATGATGATATGGGTCTACCATTTAATATTCATTGAAGTACATATGTTTGAAAATTGGAAGCAGAGTTTAATCCATTTTCATATTTATATCAACATGCACCTTTAAAAAGGATATCTTTCCTTTTCTCAGAGAATCTTGACAATTTCTGGTCTGACAAGATAAATAAAGATGTAAAAAACTCACTTTGAATATAAGGAGAAGACCCAAGGAGATTTAAAATGTAAATCTTAGAATACATGTCCTAGGTCTACTTACTTTCATGGGGAAGCACACTTCCCTTCTATATGTCTTTCGGTTTGATTGAAATGATATAAAATACTTTCAAGAATCCATAATTCTTGATGATATAAGCATAATTTGATCACCATCTATTTACTCCCTACTGTACAGTGCACTGACAGTATAACAAGTAATATATTTTATAAAGGGACTTTTACATTTATGATCAATTTCTTCCCTCATTTAAATATTAGCTTGATGTCTCTTTTCTATCTTTGACACAATTAAGTCCCAGTAATATTCAGAATTTGGTTGTGAGTAGCTATGATAGTTAAGTCAAAACATACAAGGAGCAGTCTTTGTGAACCACATATAAAACTGGCAAAATAAACAATATATTGGTCTTAACTAAAAAATTCTAGTTTGCAAAACCTCACCTCATATAGCATTAAGTTTCATCATTACTTTGTAACATCAGAGAGGTTTTCCTGCCCACATTTACAAATCCTCAGGATACATGAAAAGAAAGATGTAGCAAATTTTCATTTGTCATGGTGTTTTATTTTAGATGACTGAACAATAAATGAAGCTGGTGAAAAAAGAGTTAACCTAATGATGTCGTCTTTTATTTGAGTGAATGTTTAAGCATGGTGCTACGGCTGATGGCACCTTGTTTAATAATGCAGTACAGAGCTTCCTAAGGGGACAGGGCTTGATCTGAAAACTGAATATGGTGCACTCTAAATTCTCTTCCCTGAGGAAGGCTGACTAACTGATAAGTGCCATGAGCTAGCGCAGGGACTGATTCTGTCAAATCAAGCTCAAATGGAAGGCACACTGTAGACTCTTCTCAAGTCTTCGTGAAGTAATTTGAGCAGACATTTGTGACATTAGACAGTGCATCAACTATGGAATGCTGTAAAAGTTCACTGTCTTACTACAAGGTGGTCTTTAGATGACAGGATAAAGAAATCAGTGCAAATTTGTTAATGTAACAACTTGGAAAAGCATGCTAAAAATGTCACTCTATTGGGATATGTGATAAAATGTATAGGGAAGTGACTGCCAGTTGGGTTTCCTTGTGAATCCTTTCTTAGAACCCATGTAAAAGGCATAGACATAGGGAAAGGCAATAAGTACAAAATTTGTATTAGGTTCTATCAGCTAAACTTCTTTTCTTCCTGAGCTAAAAATTTCCAATTGACAACCAAAACAAGAAAATCCATCAATCCATCATTCAACTGTTTGTTTCTCACTTTGGGATTATAGTCATTCAATTCAAACTTCCCCTACTGAAGTCCTTGAACATCTTTTCTAAATTGGAACTGAAAACAACAGTCTTTAAAGTCAGAAAGAAAATTGTACAGGTTGAGAAGGAGATTAAACCTGTTAATCAGACATAAATAATATGCTAGCATACAAGGAATAACTTTGATCAGATCAGAAAGAAAGTCTGGAAACTAATGGAAATTCCTCAATGAATAGAATGGAAAATAGCAAGGAAAAAAAGAATTTTTCACTACTAATTCACATTTGCCTAAGCTTGTTCTTTTCTTAAAGTAAATAATGGTTCCCAGTTATAAGAAATGAGTAAAATGTCTGCCAGCTTTCCAGTGAAAAATTTCACAAATTGCTACCTGTGAAAATTGAAGATGAAATTAATAAAGGAAAATCTGGTATGTAAGGAACTGATCTAAGAGGATCTAACAGCAAATAATGTTGAAAATAAGCACTTCAAGTTTGAGAGATTTATTAGAGGGACTTTTCCTGGATAATTTTAAAACAAACTTTTTCAAGAGCTCTGTGACCTTTACAGAAAAAGGCCAGTGTGCTCACGGGGTGAGCTGACACTTCTCAGCTAAGAGGTAGAGCAGTACACAGAGAGGCAGCATTTCTCAGAGAAAGACCTGATGGCTGGGATAATAAACCTGTGAAGAAATGGTTTATCATACTTCACAACATGGTGCATTTTGAGACTAATAACAAAATCTATGTTGCAAGGTGGGAATCCATCAGCTGGGTAAAGAGCAAGATTCTAGTGTAATGAATGATGACAGAAGGAGTTACAGATGGCAACTGACAGCTGACAGCGTGAGAAAGGCAAATGATACCAAACCGGTACCAGATGAGACTTTTTGAAGATCTGCTAATGTCAGTGTACAACACAGCTGGAAAGACCCTTTAGGTGACACATTAGTGAGAAGCTTTCACATCACTTAGTTTGGGAAAGAATTCCTCAAACCAAATGGTTCTGCAAGAAGATGCTCTCTTGAGATCTATGAGAAGAGAGTGATGTGTTGTCACTGATTACAGAAAAAATTTTCTTTTAAGAAATATAAGAGATAAGAATTTCCGTATACTCACTATGACATCCTATCTGTATGGAGGATAAGGAGCTGCTACAGGAAGCTCCTGTGGAACTTCTGGAAAGCAGCTTCTCATCCAAGCAGTGAAAGCAAAAAGGCTGCTCCTCAGACAGTGATTTTTGACAAGGTCAAGAAAAAGGTTATATGATGTGGTATGTATGGCCATGTTTGATGTGAAGATCTAGAAGGTCCTCTGCTTATGTTACCATGGGCTGCATGGAGCTCTAACTCTGTTTTTATCACTGGTATGCTCAAAGGTACAATTTAGGCCAGTGTCTGAGAAGTGAATTCAGATCAAAGTGCTATACAAGTAAATATATTAATAAGCTTTTACTAATGGACCATGGGGAGGATTTTCAAAGGCCTGTACAACTTTACAACCAGTGATGTTAATGGCATTAAATAAAAAAAAAAAAAAATGGAAGAGGGATCCTCAGTCACCTTGCTCTTCAGTGACTAAGTAAAGACCTAAGCAGACTTCCCGTGCAGTTAACACTGACAACTAACAACTGAGCAACAAACTTATATTCAAGCTATAAATACTGTAATTCTACATCTCTGGTACACAAAAATGTCTTGTTTTCACTTGTTTAATGATTTTCATAGAACCACCAGGTAGTATGATTACACCTTACTACAGGGCTCAAACTCTGCTGCTCAGCTTTTACTTCAATGCCTTCCTCTTTTTAGACCAACAACCCAAGTGGAAATGAGTCCTGTCCAGCCAGAATGGAGGATACTCACCAGTAGCTTACTTAGGAAGATAAAGGGAAAAAAACCCACAGGGAGTTTTCTGGTTAAGTAGGAAAAATAATAAAATTTTTATATTCTCCAATCAGAGGAACAAGAGTAAAAAAAGACACTGATTTTTCAGGAACTGAGGCGGTCTCTCTGTGAAGCAATATGAGTCAACTGTTATTCCACATCTTGAAGTTCTGAAGCAGGATTCACTAGAACTGATACCAGTGTTTCATGGGCAAAACCTGTTTGGCAATCCCAATAGCATTACAGCATGGTCTCAATAATAGAACAATAAAATAGTCCTTAGAGATCTAATATTTAATCTAGCAAGATTTCCTACCCCAAAAGGCTGACAGAGCAACTAATTACACTCACACAGAGCTACATTTAGGAGCACTGATAGAGAAAAGATTCAAATAAATCAGAATTAGTTGTGCACAGACCTCTGCTTTATATCTTCTTTAACTCATTTACTTACTTAATTCTGTTAATCCCTTGAGACAGCAATGCTTAACTCAAAAGTAAATGTGTGGTTTCAAGTTGAGCATTCTGACTTACATCTGCAGTAAGACCTGCAAAATGAACTGTAAGTTCACCCTGTTTCCTTGGAAATCAGGATTTCCAAGATAGTTATATTTGGAAGCACCTATATGGCATTTGATATTAGCTGTTTTATATTTGCAGCTCGATGTTATCATTCTACAGCCAAGTAATTTATTTAACTAACTTATAAAAAAATTGTGAAGCACCTGAAATAAGGATTAACCATATAACGATATTGCAAATTATAAAACAACACTAATTTCTAGATGATGAAATAAGCACCAAGAATGATATATTCGCAATGAACCGTCTCTCAAGTTTGAAATAATTAATGAATAACTAATACATGTAATTTTCCTTTATTATTTTCTGCAAAGAAGGAGCACGAGCAGAATTCTAAAGATGCAAGTCTATAAACACTAAGTGATGAAACCTGAATTTTTCTAAAATATGGACATAAGGCAGGGTTCCTTTTATAAACAAGGTGTAAATTTTTCACTTGTATGTAACTATGCCAGATACTTTCACTACGAGTTGCCTTCAGTCATGACTGGTTTTGATATCCATTCTTACACCTTCATATCAGATCTTCTGGTACACAAATTGCAGCAGCTTTGTGGTACTGTCAATAAACACCATCAAGACTTCCATATCTAATTGAAACAGAAGCCAAAAAAATCAAGACAGCTAGTATCATTAAGTTATAAATATACCAATCCCATCTAAAGCCAAAGAAATTTTACTTTATTGTAAAGACCCAGCAGTTTTGATTAGCTTGGATATGTGGAGCAGAGTGTAGATCAAATACTGGATGCACCTATAGTCTACTGTCATATTGGAGCCCAGTGTGTGGTGCTAATTGCTTATTACTCATCAAAATGGCAAGATTTTTTAATATTTCATGTCTTCCTTGTCTTTTTATGACTTTTCCTATTGCACAAGCAAAACTGAATATCTGCAGCAATGGAAAGAATTTTTCTGTACCTTTCTATTAGTATTACCACATCAGAGATATAAGGATATTGACATTTTGAAATATTTCTCTGCCCATTTAAATATTTTTAAATGCATGTCTAGAAAATCTGGAATGGATTTATCATCAAAACATAAAATGTTCATAATTTATTATAGAAAGTCTTCTAAAAAAGCCATGTTCACATACAATTGTACATTATTACAAGTTGTAAGGGTCACAGTATTTAATGCATTACATTATGCAAAAGATCTGATAATGTTCAGAACAGCCCTTTCTTTCCAGATAATCTGATTTTCTTTACAATCATGAACATCCTTCTAGACTACTGCTCATTTGCTAAGGCCAAATAGTGCAGAAGTGATGACAACATCACAAAACTTTTTCCTCACACTTTCACCAATTTGATAATGTGTTGTTGTTTGACAATGTAGTGTCATTTTCTTTCACTGAGAGGGAATGGAAGCATCCCAAAGTAATGTCAGTGGCTACCCTTGAGGCAATTAATATCCCTATGCCTCAGTTTTCCTACTTTAAAAAAGGTTCATAATATTCATTCACACCAGCAGGGTGTTGTAAAGCTAAATTTATTATTGTTTGTTAGATGCTTTTAGAGCATCCAACTGGAAGAATGACAGATATGCAAAACAGAACCTGTTATAGCTATTATTCTCAGACAATTTCTGTTGAATTTCTATAAAAGAAATAATGATTATTCCTAGACAATTAGTCTCAAAAAATGTATGTTGAATTTGTATAAAATGGAATGCTATTTTTGGAACAATATAAATAAACTTGATCATTACTCATAAAATTCTTTTTTTGCAAATAACCTATAATAAATTACATTGAAAATACATAAGATCACTCAGCTTCTGCTAAGATGCCTTTAATAAGTCCAAGTGTTGAATCCTGTATTTTGGCCACATTAACCCCCTCCAATGTTACAGGCTGGGGATGGTGTGGCTGGACAGTGCCCAGGCAGAAAGGGACCTGGGGGTACTGGTGACAGCTGGCTGGACATGAGCCAGCAGTGTGCCCTGGAGGCCAAGAATGCCAATGGTCCCTGGATCAGGAATAGTGTGGCCAGCAGGACCAAGGCAGTCATTCTCCCCCTGTACTCAGCACTGGTGAGGTCACACCTTGAGTTCTGTGTCCAGTTCTGGCCCCTCAGTTCAGGAAGGACATTGAGACGCTTGAGCACATCCAGAGGAGGTAACGAGGCTGGTGAGGGGCTTGGATCACAAGTCCTGTTGTGAATGGAACAGGAGGAATGGCTGAGGGAGCTGGGGTTGTTTAGCCTGGAGAAAAGGAGACTCAGAGGTGACCTTATCACTCTCTACAACTCCCTGAAAGGTGGCTGTAGTCAGGTTTGGTCTCTTTCTCCAGGCAGCAACTGACAGAATGAGAGGACACTTTCTCAAGCTGTACCAAGGGAAATATAGGTTGGATATTAGGAAAAAAAATTTACAGAAAGAGTGGTAAACTATTGGAATGGTCTGCTTGGGGAGGTGGTGGAGTCACCATCCCTGGATGTGTTTAAAAACAGACTGGATGTGGCACTTGGTGCCATGGCTTAGTTGAGGTGTTAGAGCTGGGTTGGACTCGATGATCTTGGAGGTCTCCTCCAACCTAATGATTCTGTGATTCTGTGAAGATACAGTGAAAACCTATAGTATACAGACATGTTACATGAACACAGGCCCCCAGTCATCCTTGCCTCTTCTTGTCAGTAAAACATGTACAAAGCTTCTTAAGTGTGTGTTTGCTTCCGATATACAACTTTCAGGTGAGGAGAAATACAAGACACTGCTTACTAGTTTTTAATATTATAATAATAATATAATAATAAAAAAAAATCTGGTACTTGTTTGTGAATCCTGTCAAATTCACACCTTTAAAGGAGCATCTCAACATAGTTTTCAGAGCATGAGCATAACTCATTCCCATCATATCCAAACTAAATAAAAACAGGCAAGATGTACTCCAAAACACAAAAGTAGAAGTCAAACCAAGTCTGTTCTTAGCACTGCAATCCATTAACTTTTCAACTTCAGTCACAAAACTCTGAATTTTCATTCCTGTGACCATAAATTTACTGCTGCAGTGTTGCACCGTATTAGGAATGGTGATCATGATGACACAGACTCTCAGCTTAGTTGCAAAGAGAGAGACCTTTTTATTCTTCCAGATCTTCTATAGATAATTCCAAGAAGGTCCGAAAAGGTAAAGCTTTCATTTGTCATCAAACCAACACATCACCATTATTGGACAGTTAGGAACAACACCACTTGACTGTTTCTTGCAAGAAAACAACAAGGAGACAAACGACACCTGCAAAGGCTGTTTTCCTTCGCTAAGGACCATTTGGATTCCTCCTTATGATTTCCCAGGCTAGAGTGAGTAAGTTGTGTACTCGACTTTCCCACAGGCTCAAGCTAGTGCCTGAAGCCTAAAAATCTCTTATTTGACCACTGTCAGTCCCCACACTGCAGTTCCCATAAGGTAGCTCAACCTCCTTCCATACAAAAAGTCCATCCATCTCCTCAGATGTTGACATTGAAATTTTCTGTGAATTAGCCAACACCTGAGTTCTGCTTTCTAATGTTTTCACCATCCATCCTTACCACTTCTACTTCTTCACAGAATGGCTACAATTTGATCAAAATTGAAATATTTTTTGAAGTTTTTTGGTTCTTCGTAGGCCAATGTGTAAGCAGGTTAGACAAACATACAGTATAAAATATTACCAACATTAGGAGTAACACATGAGTTTCAGTAAGGTCTTATCTGGATCAGAGCTGCTTGCTACTATAACACATGAACCCAAGGAAATGGCCAGTATGAATATACACATAACCAATATTATGAATAAAAGTTATTAATCAAAGGAAAGGGTGTTATTCAGGACCAGAATACGGAGTTGTGACATTTTCAAGAAATCTGAGTTTAGAAAAATATGAATAGCCTTATATTTATCAATAAATGTGATAATTAATGTAAAACTAATTTGGTGAACTGAAGAGATATTTTTTACTTGTACACCGTCATCTCACTACCTACATCTCTGAAGATGTGGATCAGCTTTGTCCAAACCACAACTCTTTCAGGACTCTTCATGTATTTCATGAGCCAGAAATTCTGTCCCATAAAGCACCAAATCCACTGGGAAGCAGCAATTATAATGTGATCCAGGATCACCCCTTCTGTTCAAGCTCTCACACTAAACCCTCTCCCGGCTGGGTACAAGATGGCAAACACGTGTGGATAGGCAAAGGTGTACAGATGTCCCTTCCCACTCTTGTCTAACAGACCTGTGTTCTGTGCAGGTGGCAGGAATGGGCAGGAGCCCACCTGTGCCAGACACACACTCAGTTTGCAGATGAGAGACTAATCCCTGACAGATTTCTTCATGTAAACAAGGGGTGAATGAATAAAGAATCAGAAGAAAGCTAAGGGAGAAACTGTACCTCTTTGTCCCCAGTCCTTTTTTATGTTTACATAGTGGGGACAGGCCATGTGGGCTGTGAAACCTTGAGATCTGACCCCAGGCTATATTGTCTTGGCATCACGCTGCCTCATTTTCCCCAAGACCAAATGAAATGCCTAAAAATGTCAAGGTTTGCCAAAACATTTATGTTTTTAGCTTTGCTTGGTTGTCTTCCCATTCAGACCACTCTTCTTCTGCCCTGTCCCTCTGATTAGATTAGATTCTTCTTAGTTGTGGGAGCTGGGATTATGCCTGAGCTGGGAACTGGAGGGAATACAGTAAAGCAGTCTAAAAAGGAAGGAGGAATATTTCTGACATTCCTCCCGGTGAAATCGAGCAGCAATTGACCAAACACGCTGTACATCCACACTCGGCACTTACACAGTGCGTGGAAGGGTCAGCCCTTGATCTCTGTGTTCCCTTATTGCATTTCCCAGAAGGCATTAACTTTGTTGACAGATTCCACCCTTCTCATCCATGAGGACTGTCATCTGGTCCCTCAGGCTATGCTCTTGACTACTTCAATTGATCGTTTAGTTTGCCTTTATTTCTGGATGCCATTATTATCACTGTTGCTGGGATTCTGTATGTGCAACTGACTATTATTGTTATTCTAAATCACAGATCCTCAATTTAAAAAATACAAATAGTTTAAAAAAAAAATTATGTCCAAATTCCTCTAGCTTTTCTTTTGATTGTGTTTAATGTTTCTAAACATTAACATTCCTCTTTCTCTTCATTTCCCCCAAGTTAAACAGCTGTGAAAGACCTTCAACCTCACTATTGCCAACTATCGAAAAAAGAATACATCAGGTAGCAACTGGTTTCAGCCAAAGCCTACAGTGATTCTTACTGGCATTGCAAAGCTTACTTGAATTCATAAGGGGCTTAAAAAGCACTGAGATGGCAGAGATTGTTGTGGCAGAAGCAACTGGAAATTGTCCTGAGATTGAAACACAGACATATTAACATCACCCTTGTGGACACTAATGACTTGCACTTTAAAATGCCAGAGGCTCATACTGCCAGCTAAAACAAAGAAAAAACCACATTTTTAGTCTCCAAAGACTTTAGATCTTTCCAAACTCTGAGGGCAAATTCAGCCATAATGTATTTTTGTAGTAGAGCAGGGCAGCTCATGCATGTCACTGGGGGAATCATTGCCTGGAGTTGCTGTAGGCAGTGTAGTCGGTATAACTAAATAAAACAGCAGCTGAAAACCTCTGAGAGGTTAAACCAGTAATGAAGCATTCTATAATGCAATGCAATCAAACCTAAACAGTCTGAAGACATATCTTGCTGACACTCACAGCCCTTGTATTTCTCACTGGAATGCATTTAAGGAAACCACCACCAAATACAAGGCTTTCTACTAGAGCTTTACAATTTAAATTGACACATAATTAGGAAAAAAATACTTAAATCTTCTGATGAAGTACCAATGTCCTATTAAGACACCTCTAGATGAGGGGTTCCTTGAAGAGTTTACTAGTAATGGCAGATTGGAAACTTTCTGAAACTGTCAATGTTTAAAGAGCTCTACTCCAAGAAATTGAAAGGTAACAGGAAAAGGAAGAAAAACAGATGCTGAAAATAAGAAGGCTAGGAAAAGGCTTAGAAGCAAATATTTGGACTAAAAAGTGAAAAAAAAACTGGCTTGAGTGGGAAAATATCTGTAGGATAGGAAAAATAAAGAAGCCAAAGTCATCTCCAGTAGAAATCTAATGATGACCCAAGCCTAAGAAACTTTAAATGGACTGGGAAAAGGTTTATTTAATTATTTTTGATACTCTTTAATATGTAAAAGAAAATAATTCCAAGTGTTCTTTGCTTACATTAGAAATGTGAGCCACATGCACTCTCTTCTTTACATATTCCATGGATGGTTAAACAAAGAACAGGGTAAGATTTTTGTTCTATATGGGTTGCATTTAACCTGAATAACTGAGAAAGTAATTTATACTTTGCCTAACTGAAAATGCATCTTTTGCTTAAGGATAAAAATTTCAAAGTAATGTTACTTTGCTTTCTTGGTGACCTGCTGCTATCTGCAAAAAAATGAACAAAACAACTCCTTTTTAATTTTTTGTGAAAATAAGAAGAATTAAAGTGAAAGGGTTTAATTTTCAAATTACATTTTAAATAATTCCCATAATAGAATGGATCTTAAAAGAGAATGCTTTGTTAAAGTTGAGGGGAAAAGAGTTTTTAAAGAAGTGAAAATGCAAAAAGATTTCAAAGAAAAACTTTTGCACCCCACAATTCTTTAGGCACATCTCTTTCCTCACATACCCCTCCATAATCACATTTAGGCCACTGTCAAGTGAGTTGTTAAAAAGACAAATGTAAATGTGTAATTGTGAATTTTATAGGCAGAAATTAAAACTAAAACAAAACCCAGACAATAGTAATTGAATTCCTTCCAAAATAGAGGAAGTATAAACAACACATACACACAACTAAAAACCAGAAGAAAACATTTAAATTCTAAAGGCTAATATTGGGAAAAATTTAAGAAATGAATTTGCCAAGACACTCTGTGTAAAAGACACCCACCATTCTTCTTTTGACCTATCTCATGAATAGGCCAAACTCCTCCTATTGCAGTCCCAATGCATTCCAGCTAATTATTGTGCATCTTCTAAATTCAGATTTTGATGTAAAAATGTTGGAAGTGGGTTTATAGTGGTTGAGATACCACTTGCTCTTGTAAAAATGTTTTCTAAAAGTTTGAGGTTGAATTTTGTCACATGTAAATAACCTTTATTAAAAACCCTGGGAAGATGGAGTGATCAGATAATGAGAGTTAAATGTAAATGAACCAACATGAAAGTGGATGTGCTTAAGCTAAGAATGAGCAAATTATCAAAGATTCAAACACAACTTGGCCAGAAAAAAAGTGCAGTAATACTGAATTAGAGCAAGTGAAGCGATTTAAACTAATATAATTGTTATTAAGCTTATCCATAAATCCTTGCACATCCTAAAATGCTATTGCTTAAGTCCTTACATTGTAGTTCCACAAGAACTAGAAACACAGCTTTGGCCTGTGACTGTACAGATTTCCCTGCATATTTACCCTTTTTTTTTGGGAATACTGAATGTAAATTTAAAGCACTGCATATATCACTGACTAAATCTTTGTGGAGCCTACCTTAGTCTGTATCAGGAATGTTTTCACTCCAGTTTAATTTTTATACACCACAAAAAATTCTTCCACTACAATAAAAGTTTAAACTTGTTGATAAATTATATCAAGCTTACCTCCAGAATTGCATTCAATGCTGAAAGAAGCTAAGCAGACTTTACTGAAGATCATGCTCGGAAGCTGGGGAATATCTCATACAGGAACCTAGGGTATGGATAGCTAACAGCTGTCACCAGGATCCTTCTCCTAGGTTCCACTTCAACTCCCTAGCTAAATCAGGAAAATATGCTATTTGGCTTGACTTCATTTAGAGCACTGTAAAGCATTGGAACCTGACAGCAGCATTCGAACCAATTTAGTTCCCCTCGGTTAAATTTTTCACTTAAATAAGGCCTAATAATTCACTGCATCACATTTTAAAAACACAAAGGATACTTGCAGGTTAAAATAGCATCAATGCTAAAAAAAGACAGGTCTCTCAGCTTCTCATTTCTGCACAGGCCTTGTGATCACCTTGTGTTGGCGCAGACAGATGGACACAGACACAAGGATGACCAGAGGATTGGAGCACCCCTCCTGTGCAGACAGGCTGAGAGAGTTGAGGTTGTTCAGCTTGTGGAAGAGAAGGTTCCAGGGAGACCCTACAAAAGCCTACCAGTTCGTAAAGGGGGCCTACAAGAGAGCTGGAGAGGGATTTTCGAGAAGGGCATATAATGATAGGAAAAGGGTGAATGGCTTTTAACTGGAAGAGAGTAGGTTTAGATTAGACATCAGAAAGAAATTCTTCACTGTGAGGCTGGTGAGGCAGTGGAACAGGCTGCCCAGAGAAGCTGTGGATGCCTCATCCTTGGCGGTGTTCAAGACTGGGTTGGACAGGGCTTTGAACAACTTGTTCTAGTGAATGGGGAGTTGGATCTTGATGGTTTTTGAGGTCCCTCCCAACACAAACTGTTTTATGATTTGTGTGGTTGTGCATTGCAAAGGGCTAGGGAGATGATCTGGGTTAAAACTAATCCAGACTGATAAATCCATGTGGTTCATCAAGAAACTCTATGAACACTTGTTGTCAGCACAAAAGGATAGTGTGGGGGAGGCCTCAGAGACAAAGCACAGTTTGAAGGAAATATTTTTAGTATATCCTTGCTACTTATCCCGGAGTGTCTCTCAGCTCCTGGTGACAAATTGATTCCCCCACAGACATCAGACTGCTCATACCAAAGTCTCACACTTTGACACATTATACACTGCTTCAAAGAGAGCAACTATTTTTCAGGGTATAAAGATCAGGTTGAGCTTATTTACTTGAAAAATTAAAATTCTTTCCAACTTTTATATATTTCCCTGGTGCTGCCCTAAGCCACACAAAGGACATTCACAGGCAGGCACCATGTAGGTAATGATGCATCTCCAGGGAGCTTCCCTTTCCCATAAAGTCCTCTTGAGCACTGACTACTTGTTCTAACACATCTGAACTTACATATGCTGAAAAAATTAACATCTATTTTTTCCTTGCTTTTTGTGTGCAAATGTTAACTACAGAATACCTGCATAACAATAGGGCATTATATCAGGTATGGGGACACCAAGAAATTCTGAATATCTGAAGATTACAGAGTACTCAAGCTTCAAACAGGACTCAAGACAACATAGAGTGATTTTCACTGATGCTGCAAGCCTAGCACAAGGTATGTTGGAGACACATCTGGTCTCTTGGACGGAAGAGAAGTTTTCCAGGCATTCAGATGTAGCTAGAAGCTCCTTTTCATAAAGCAGAAGAGAAGGAAGAATCCCTCAATCTCAGTTTGTCTTGCAAGTTTCTAAACCTACCCATGCCATTTAAGAACAGGGTTTTTTTGGTGTGTTGTTTTTTTTTTTCTTCCCTTGCTAACATTTATTCAGCTCAAATATGACAAATATGTGGGAAGAAATTCTCACTGTGTAAGATGCAATATGCTCTTCCTTATGAAAATAAGAAGCTCTTACTGGTACTTTACAAAGAACAGCAAAAATCAAGAAACAAAATGAACAGGGACAAAGCTGTTCTTTAAATTTCATTTTAAGCCAATATTCAGTGTACAAAATCAGACTTAGTGGAGCACGAAATTTTTGTCCGAGTCACTGATTTAGGAAAATAATCAAAAAGTGTTTCACAGCTTCATCAAAACATACATTTTCCAATAATAAGCAGAGGATTTTACAGGGTGAATCTACATTTGAAAAAATTCTTTCTGCACTGCTAAAAACACCATCTATTTTGCATGCTTTTGATTAATGACTTCAAAACACGAGTTTACAGAAATACACAAATACCTTTATATCATAAAGTCATATATTTAAAATAATTAATTAGAAAAATCAGGGAAAATGAAAACTGTTTTTTTCATAGGAGATATGTTTAAACTGTTAATAATTTCTTCTTCCTTCACAGAGATCATTTGTGCTGCACCTTGGATAGCCCAGTATATTCAACTGCTATTTCATCTTAATTTATCCAGACAGTGTCTGCCCCAAGGGAAATATTTGAACTTTCCAGCCTTCACACATTGCAGCAGTGGGAAAATATTAACAACAAAACCCATGTTGCTGAAACAGGTTACTCTCTCCAGTTAAATTATAGCAATTCCAGTCATCTTAACTGAGTTTTATGGGGGGGGGGGGGGAGGGAAATAGAAGTTTGATAGAGTTTGCAGTATTTAATGATAAATGTTTCTTTTGAGTAGTATAAAAGCTAATTAGTTAGAAAAATATAAAGTACTCACAAACCACAAAGAAATTGAAGCTGTTTGTTAAGTGAATTTGGAATTCACCCTTGAATTAAAATTTCATTAATTTAAATTTTATTTCATCTGAGCTGAAATTTTGTCCCCAGCCCACTGGTTGCATACACAGGCCTAGCTAGAAAGATGTTTCATTACAAATGTGCACTTCTTGAGGGAAAAAATCCACCATATCTTGTTTTTAATTATACAATATGAAAAGAAGCATAAAACTCATTCAAGGGCCTAAAGCAACATGGAAAAGACCACCACTGAACAGCATTTATGATAAGTATATCTGTTTGGATTTTAAATTTTTAAGATTCTGGACTTCAGAATTTAAACAAACAAACACCCCCACAAAAAAACCCAAACAAACAAACAAAAAAAAAAACCACCCAGGGAAACAAAATAAATTTTCTGCACAACTGACACTTGAGTCCAAAGTTTTGTTTTGTAAGACAATCACTTAGTATCTTAGTATTTGCACTGAAAAAAAGGTAAAAAATAATTTTTTCTACCCTATCATCACAGTTCTAAATATTACTCCTCAGTTAGAGTGTGGCCATATAAACATTTGATTTGGCATTTGACTTAACCAGTGGGGCAGAAATGTCCAATAGGGATGATGGAAAAAATAGCAAGAGAATAAAAAACATCTCTCAAAGTATATCACCTGTCAAAAAAAACTAAAACTTTTTCCATCAGTGACTGATCTGTTTTGAGAGATTCTTGGTCTCTGCCCTTCAAAATGCTTGTTTACACCTCTTTGGATATGTCTGTCTTCTTGGTCACTCTGGCTTGTTGACTTACAACACAAGGGAAGAGAAATAAACATAAATGGAAGTTTTCAACACAATGAAATCTATTCTGATTATTGTTCATAAAGAGAACAATCCAAGTGCCATTTTAGACAGCCACCTCATATTTGAAGGACCTGAATGAAACTAAATTGTTACTTAGGTAAATGAGTCATACTAAGTCATAATAAGCAGCATGCTGTATCTGCCCCTGGTGTGTGTGCCAGTGAGTCAGGCATGTAAGGTACACACAATCTGTATGTGATTTAACATTTCTTTTAATTATAATGGATCAGGTTTTGCAGAGTATAAGTGACCTTTGGATTAACCCTTCTGCATCCCGTATGATTAACTGCCCCAGTCCTAAACTATTAAGATAAATCAGAACATTTGCAAGAAAATCTCAAATACCTCAAACTAAAGCAAATGTCCAGAGTTTAGATGCTCTTTACTTCATCTTTTTTATATCCAGAATACTATTTTTTTCATTATTTGGGATAGGACAAGATTTGACAAAGACATGGCCAGTATACCCAGCAATATAGAAACAGCATCAGAGTTCTTATATAAAGTAAAACCTGAAAGCTTAATAATGCTTTATTATAATTTCCCAGTCTAGCTAGTAATCTGTATGATCTCCAAGTCATTCCACTTCTGTTACCAACCAAAAGTTGAACTATGCATCAAAATCTATACATGTTTTATTAGATACTGGAGATACAGGCAGCTGAAATTCAGTTTTACTATTCCTGAAACTTGTTTTACTGTTTTCTCTATTTCCTCTCCAATACCAATAGCAGCCAAACCCTGGGACATGATATTCTTCATATTACAGTATGCCCCCAGTTTAACATGTAAAATAAAGGCAATGACAGAAGAAATACTGTGTGTGACATTTATGTGTGTATATATATATATATATATATATATACCTATAAAAAAATCTTACTTTGTTATTATTTAAATGCAGAAGATTTAAGATACTGAAGGGCTAGTAACTGGTTACAGATTTATGGCTGGTTTGCAGTAACAACAGTACAATATGTAAATCTCAGAGCTGTGTGATTCCGTACAGCTCGAAGAATATACCTTCTGACAAAAGCAGCTACCTCAACTTCTCATTTTATGCAGCTTATAGAAAAATTTCAGACATGACCCAGTTATGTCACAATCATTTTCATATTGTGATCCTCTGAAAAGTAACTATATAAAAAAAGCACCTTCTTACTCATCAGATCTACTCCCTGTAGATAGTCAGGATAAGATCTGCTGACTTGGTCACAAAAATAAAGGCACTACTTCTTATTAAAATTTCTACTAACCTTGCAAAACTAACATAGCTGAGGAGCCAAGGGAGATAACTTCTTTTGCATTTTCAGTGGAAATAATTATTTTACAGTGCAGTATAGCTCTAAAAGAGTTCATCAAAGATTTTGAGTTGGATCAAACAAGGGCGAACGCATAATTTTGCCTGCAGAAACATTTTAACTAATAGACACATACAATAAGACATAAATTCAGCATTTTGTTAGGGATTAGGTCACCATTGCCCATTGGAAAGGAATTGTTTTATATGAAAACCAAGCATTCTTTATATAGAAAGCAACAGAATCCTGAAGAAGCAATTTTCCCTTCAAATTGTCTATTATTCATCTTTCTCCACTTCTCAGGTTTGCCACCTTGCTTGTAATTTCAACAAGAGACAGATACAATTCTACAAACCCTAAAACATGGCTCTTTGATTTTTACTTGCTACCGATAGTTCTGTTACAGTTCCTTAGTTTGATTTTACCCCACTTCCATACTCTGAGCACAGCAAACCAATATGTCAAGCCAATATGCCAACACTACCAAAGCTGTGCAGTCAGATCTCCATAAAATCTGAGACTGGCTTAAACTTAAGTAAACTTATAACAGGGAGAGGGGAACTTACTCTGGGGGAAGAGTGGAAACAATTGGCAGTTGAAAGATAAAGTCATCTGACTTTAAAAAGCATCTGAGCATCAAAGTATAAACTTAAAAGTCTGGGGAAAAAAAAAAAGTATCTTCTCACTATCTTCCTGGAAGTGATCTGTGCTTATTTTCATCTTGTTTCTGCATGTGAACAGCAATCCCTTTCTGTTGTGGTCTAATCCCAGTTGCCAACTAAGCACCATACATTCAGCAGCTTGCTTGACCCCCAGCAGGATGGGTAGCTGGGAGGTCAATGGAAGCTTTAAGGGTAAATGTGTGCAAACTCATGGGCTGAGAACACTCACGGGTTTTCATTGTGATGAAAAGAAAAATAACACAAAGAAATAAAACCCGATAAAGGCAAGTGATGCAAATTAAAGCAATTGCTCACCACCATACAACCAGCCAGTGGTCCTCCAGCCAACCCTGCTCCCGGTTTTAGTGCTGAGCATGATGCAATATGTGTGGGATGTCCCTTTGGTCACTGGGGTTCAACCCACTATGCAGCCCCCACCTCCCTGCTGGTGGGGCAGTGTGAGGAGCAGAGAAGGCCTTGATTATAAGTGCTGTTAGTCAATGCATCCCTGTATTACTAGCACTGCTTCCTGTACAAATCCAAAACCCAGCCCCATACTAGTGAAAATTAACTCTGTCCCAGCCAAAACCAGCACACTTTTCCATCCAGCTACCTTACCAATTACTCAGCTACTCCCATCTCAGATTTCTCCTTCCTTTCTGTAAAACTATTCTGTGTCACATTTCCCCACTTTTCTTCTGCACACATATGATTGTACCATGTCTACCTCACTTCTGTAGCTCTTGAATATATCACTTCATTTTTATCCTCTCAAAATAAAAGCTTACTAGTGCAAAAAGCTTGGTGACTTCAATCTTATTTGCAACTAGAGGTTTTTCATAGAATACCTGATTTGCTATATGTAACACTGGCTACATTACAAGACCTGAAAGACACTGAAGTAGTAAAACCAATTTGGCAACCTGGAAAATGTCCCAAATATGGAAATCACATTATTGCTAGCATTAAGCAGCACAAGCTTTAAAAACCACACATTTGCTTTAAAAACACCACTATTCTTACATATTTTTTCTCTAAATTCATCAGCCATTCTCAGTTTATGCTTTCAATTTATTTTTTCTTTTTTGCAAATGGAGCTGAAATATGCATTTCCACAAGATCTGAGAAATACTAGGAAATCAACTGGAAAAAGTGAGAGTTTGAAATAACAAGTGTGTGAGTACTTTAAGTTGCTCCCACTTTGTCCTAGAACAAAATGGAAATAAGATATAAAGAGTGTACAAAAATCTCCGCAAGCATGAATTTCACTTAAACTTTCCTTTGTTGTCACAAGAGTATCTGTACATTATCTAAATATAGAGCTAACTAAATCTATATATAAGTATACCAAATATCACAGAGAACCACATTTATAATTATCCTTTGATCTTGAGCTGGTTTGAGAGTCACCTCTTCCAGAGGTGCATGGCTGAGATTAGGCAAGAGGCTTAAGCCAACACTTTCAGTCAGGTTAATGAACAAGCCATAGGGAAGGGTCATGTTCCCTGAAGAAATATTAAGGATGCATATTCTCCATACCAGAACCTCCTCAATAACTCATTGTCTGAAATTAAAAATAAAATCAATATTGATACTGACATTACATACATGTAAGTATCCCACCACCCTCTCAATTCCATGGCCTACCTTCCCCCAGAGTCTCAGGTAAAGGATGCAAATTATCCTCTCCATGGCAAACCTTCCTGATAGTCCACTACTCAAGAGGAATGCAGCCACAAAATGAGTGCTGGGAATTGTGTTCCACTATGCTCCCTCTCCCCATTGTGTAATGTGAATCATGCCCCACCTTGAATTAGGACCTCAGTGGGGAACGGATCTCATGGTGCACTGGTGACATTTGCACAGAGCTGACTCTAGATGAGGCCATTTGAATCTAGGGAATGGGATACAACAAGCAAAAGTATTGGGAGGTTGGGAGCACAAATTCCCTACACACCACAGGATCCTTTGTTCTCATCTTAGATCTTCCTGCCTTGAAACATCTAGAGAGGAGCTCCACCTTTCCAACAGGGATTTGATGGCCCCACCAGCTCATGTACCAGTAGATGACACATCTGAGACCCCTGAAGGACCCCAGAAATTCACCCACACCCCACTGTACAGCCTATGTCTGACTTTTTCAATGGTCAATTTCTAAGAAACCTCCTATATGAGAGAAGTCAAACAACCATGACTGTTTTTTTTTTTTCCTGCTACCATCTAGCCCTGACACACAGCAGCCACATCCAAACTGCCTACTGGCAATAGTCCTAGGCCAACTCTGATTCTCTTCTGCATGTTCTCTTATGTTCTCTTCACTTTGACACGACCTGGATCATTCACTCCAGAAGTTTTACACTGAGATTCTGCGGATGCATTCATAGCATAATTTTAACTTTGGATTTTCCAAGTTTCCAAAGCCAAGTGTGGTATAAGCTAGTTTTATTAGATGTTTTGTACTACAGGGTTTTATTTGAAGGACAGAACAGTAAATGAGAAAAACTCTAATTACCCATGTCATTATAACTCTTGTTTTGGAAATTTCTATGACACATTTAACTCAATTTTAAAAGTTAATAATAAGTGTTTATGATAAATTCTCAGTGGAATTAGCAGAAACTGTAAGACAATTTATGAGTTCCAGTAGAGGTAGCATGCAGATGACTGAAAGAATTTGGCCAGAATCCTTGCTTTTAAATCTTCCCACTCTCCGGCATAGCATGGCCATCTCCAAACCACCTACTGGCAACGGTCCCAAGCTGTTGATGAAAATTGTGCCAGGCAATTGTCTGGCATAGGCTGAAACGATTGTAGGGAATAGGAATTCAATACCAGAGACATAGTTCCAGAGCCTAGGAACATAACCAGGCACTGTTTAATTATTATCCCCAGGGGTAATTATTTTAATGATGGGAATAAATTCCTCAAGCAGAGTGAATCAGGCCAAGACTTTTAGAGTATGTGATCTATGGTATGTGTCTGCAGGGAAAAATCTTCTCAACAACTACTACTGCTTTCTCTAGATTTTTGTATAAAAAGGCTAATTTTTTTTCTCCACAAATAACATACCTAATACTCATCTCATCTTCTTCATCCAAAGAGCTGAAACTCTCACCTAGACTCCATAAACATTATGTCTCAATTTACTGATTAAAGTTTTTCTCATTTTCAGATCTTGATAAAAGTGGTCTAGACCTTCTCATCCAGAGAACTTCAGGAAATATAATTTCCTAAGTCTACTGTTTCAGCTAAATCACATTTTGAATTAATTTCCCAGGACTTCTTTTCCTTTTCACATTAACCAAGTAGTTGTCATTACCCGTGAAGAGGAATCATGTCTATGACTTCTCAGCAGTGAAAAGACAGAACTTCTTTGAACAGCCTTTTGTTTCAGATCCGGTTGTTATAAGTGCATATTGTGATGTTGGCTTTTCGCAAGTTTTAAGATGAATGTTATATGTATAATGTTAAAATGGCTCTATTGTAATAGTCAATATAGTATGCTTGAACTGTCTGCTTAATTAGGATAACCTCGTGAACAGATGATGGGGCCCAGGCTGCTATTAACACTCATCACCTGTGTAAGAAGGAGCCAAAGCCCAAATTAAAAGATGATAAGAAAGGAATTAAAACCACAAAGCCAAGAAATATGCATGCTCTAAGAAGGCAGACCCAAGGAGTGGCCATGCAAAACAGTTCCTGGAAAAGTTTGAATATGCATGAAGTCCATGCAGTAGGAATAGTATATAAAGGGTGTTCCCAAGACACCAGGTGTGCTCTTGGCACAGAGCCAAGCACCTGGCTGTTTTAACTCTTTGCTTTACTATCTTTGTCTTCTATTGTCTTTTTGTTTATATTAAAACTTTTAAAATTTACCAGGAGAGTGAACCTCGTTTTTCACACAGTTATCCATCAACTGTATTATCAAAGACTTTTGCTTTTTCTTCATCCTTTGGAGGAATTATTGGTTAGTTTCTAAATATTCTTCTAAATATTTGGCCAGTGTTCTCCTTTTAAAAGACTTCTTAAAATGTTCTTTATTGATTCAGCAGCAGCGAAGTCTCAGTAATGAGAACTTACTGCTCTGCTAACCAACGTCAAATCAATTTTTTTTTTCTTTCTATCTTCCAGTCTGTTGAGGTTTAGAGTTTTCCCCTTTGTTTCTTTCTCTCCGGGAATTTTCTTCCATATGTTGCTAGGAGACAAAAATGACCAATACTTAAGAGATACAAAAGAAGTTGTCGTGGGAAGGGTGTGGAGAGCTTTTCTCTTAGCTGAGGGGGGTTTAACTTGGAGATACCGCCAGATTTGGGCTGGGAGGAAAGGGGCTGGAGCAGCTCCCGGTGTTCTTGCTCTCTTGGCATTTGGAGGGGAAACAGTCTGTAGTCGCTGTGGGGAGATTTCACCACCACTGCTGGGTTCTGTCTCCCCCTGCCTTCTTCTACCAGGAGTGCAGCTCTGCTTGTGAGTTGCGGAATAAGTGATACGCTTTATTTCCAGCAGCTGACAGCTTCAGGGACGCAAGGGGGATCACCCACCATACATGCATACCTGATCGAGACAAGTTTCAGGTTTAAATACACATTGATTCCACAAGCCCACACATCCCTGCCTACCCATTCCCTGCTCATTCTCCACCTTCTTGCTCCTCATACTATAATTAGAGTTCTGGGGTGCCATGCCTCCTGGTGGTCACGAGCGGTGGTCTTCTGATGAAGTAAAGATGTCTTCCTCAGTGTTCACTGTTTGACCCCTGTCTCTGGACAAGCGCAGTGGAGGTTTGACTTTCTCCCAGGTCAGTTTGCCCTGGTCAAAATCAGGAGCCTGGTTTTTGCTGTCTTCTTAAACCACAGGCTCTGCTTTATTGGCTTTTCACATTACCTAAGTCTTGCTTTACTGAGTTTTCACAATATACATCTTATCTTTATAGCCCTTACTTAGCAACTAAATTCCTGTGTGTTCTCTTACAAGTTGTTTCTACCTAACAAGTTATATTCCTATGTGTTCTTGTAACAAGTTGTTTCCACCTTTAAAATAAGCTATATTTCTGTTTCCCTCCACCTGCTTAAGCACTTTGTATGCTTCTAAAATTCTGAATTTTCATAAGCATACATGTTTCCCATATCACTTGTGGGAGCAGTCATTGAACTGGGACCTTATTAACACCCGACATCATTAAAAAAGGACCTTTCCACCATCTGCTCGGGTGCCTCAGGGGAAACCCCAGGACCCCAAACCTTTTCCCCCTCCAAGGAAGGCCCTCCTGGCCCTGTCTGGGAGCCGGGCTGCCGCTGCCCAGCCCCGTCATTTCTCTGCCACTTGCTCTGGGGTTTTTGCTACACTGTAGCCTCGCACCCCCTGCGTGCTGGGACACTCTATGCCTCCCGCCACAGCTGCTGAGTTTCTGCTACCCAGGGTGAGCCCACCCTGCCTGCAGCCCATGTTTACCATCCAGCCCAGCCCCCATTACCGCGTGAAGGAGATGCGGCCAGACTCCCGCCGGTGCTCCCCCTGCAGGCGTGGGGGAGTAATCGCACTTTCCCTGCCAGGAGCCAGCAGCGCCCCTGCCGGCCCTGCTCCAAAGGGGGTGTGCTTAAAGAGCAGGAAGAGACTGTTCACTGGGCTTTCTGTTCTTGTTCATTGTTGCTGCCATTGTTGTTTGTTGGAATCCAAAATAAAAGCCTCTCTGAGCTCCTCAGAGAGAGAAAAGAATTAAAATATATTAAACTATAAATATAGAGTAAAAGTGTAAGTTTTAGTTTTAAGTAAGTAAAAATATAGCTTACGTGCTCTAAGAGTCTGTGTTAGCTAGTGAAAAGCCTTATTACCCAATTTAAAGTTCAGTGAAAATACCCTTCATAATAAGATTCAACTTAGCTCTAGACATAATGAAAACAATAGTTTGCATTCTTAAGAAAGAACAGATAGGATTATTCACCTATAATAATACCTATATGTGATAATACCCTATATGTAAAATTTATGTTAAAAGAACATTGCTTTTGCATGTTAGAATTAAGTTCAGATTGGTGTAGAAAGTATTGTTTAGAAGCGTGTTTTTAGCTGATTAGATGATTTATGAATTTAATCCCCTGTATTGAGGATCGGAGAAGAACGACTGACAGAAGAAAAAAAAACATCTGAAGAAAAACTGCAGCACCATCATCATCACCAACTGCTTTTGCGGCTCAAGACAACAGAACTCCACGCTGAGAAGCTGCTACCCCGAACATCGGGACCTTATACCAGAGAGCTGCTGCTCAGAACTCGGGACTTTTTGCCAAAAGCTTTTAGCAAAGACTTCAACTCTCTGAACTCTTTTCCTTTAAGATTAATGCTTTTATACAATAAATACCTTTCTAGTAACCATCAACTGCTTGTGTCTCTTTGAGACCTGGAAATATTATCAGAATCCCTGTTGAAACTCGATAGCTGTTGTTTGCTTGCCTTGTTTTACATACACATATTAGTAAAGAACTGTTACTCCTCCTCCCATATCTTTGCCTGAAAGCCCCTTAATTTCAAAGTTATAACAATTCAGAGGGAAGGGGGTCATATTCTCTGTTCCAAAGGTTCCTGCCTTCCTTTGCAGACACCTGTCTTTCAAAACTAGACACAATCCTTTACTGTGTCACTTCTGGTCCTTTTTGTATACAATGTAGGTATTTTTATATTGTTTCACTAAAGTGAGCTCTCAGGAGTTCTACTCCATCATCAGGGTTGGTGGGCACATACCTAACGCAGCCTAATAGTGAGCTTTAGGGAACTTGGGTAAATCCTCATTAAGACTGTCTGGAAAATCCACAAACATCAGAAGTTTATGTCCAAAAAGGAAACAGAAGAGTTCTGCAACTTTATCCTTGCCTGTATCTTTACCTTTTCTTCATCCCTTCTTTCATATCTTTTATATACCTGAGATACCTTTCTAATCAAAAAAATTTGGTGGCTCTTACCCACAGCCACCAAATTCTTTGCAAAATTACTTGCTTCCCCAGTGACTCAAACAAAATCCTTCTTATATCAGGCCAGGCTTTGGTGACACATTGTCTCTTATACCATATACCAAAGCTGGTCACTGTACCTTACACTGCACATCAAAGCTGCTCCCTGTCCAGTCCCAGTGTCCACACACCCCCCACAGCACACCACCACACCTGTCCAGGCCCCCGGGCTGCTCTCCCAGCACCACAAGCTCTGTAAAGCACCCAATGTGTGGGCACAGCCGATGGTGCCACAGGGATGGGCAGGTGGATGGAATATCCCGCCGCCTCACGGAGCCAGGGGGCCACTACAGCTGCTGCCTGTGGGGGTGGTGGTGTTGGGCACTGCCTGGTGCTGAGCCCCAGCTGTCCCACAGCCTCCGCTCAGTCCTGCATCTTCCCTACAGGTCCCAGCCTGTGCTGCCAGTCCTGTACTCTCACACTTGGCCTTTGGCACTCCTCATGATACAGAAACCCCCTTAAGTCCCAAGTAGCAAGCAGACAAACCCAAATCTTCCATTCTGGCTCCATAATGGCCTGAGAAGGGGTGGGGATGTAGGAACAATACCTCCCTGTTTTCCCTCTCCTGGAAGTTGGGAATACAAAACACTTGCAGATGGCCGCGTATTAGACTGCAGATTTTGAAGACAAGGCAGAGAACTTCCATTGTACTCATTGTAGTTTCCTTATCACATAGCCTCATGCTGCTATTTGCTTTAACCATATTTCTCCACACTTCCCTTCAACCAATCCTTTCCCAAACTAACACCATATTGCCCCCTCTGGGCATGGGTTGCTGAGACCCTTAATCAGTGCCTCTTATTGCCCCCTCTGGGCATCCATATCCTCGACTACCTCTGGGAGAATGTACAAACCATCTCAACATTCTCCCAAAGAACCCTTCAGAGGTATTTTGGGATTGCCATCCCTATTAGTTGAGACCCTTTTTTGACTCTCCTTTGTTGCCCACCCTGGGCATCCTACCTGTTTTACTCCCTGAAGCTGTACTCACTGGTGAAATTTGCTGAGTCCCCTTTCTTGACTTTTCCTTACTGCCCCCTCTGAGCATCCATATCCTTTGGACTCTTCATGGACAGTCCTGTCTCCTGGACAGTCTTGGGAACCCAGTCAATTGCCCAGTGCCAGCTAGCACTGAAGGGAGCTGGTCACCCACACTGGGTGAGGCACGCTGCCAGCTCCTCTTGTGGTGTGCCGGACCCAGATGGTGGAAGGATCCCGGATGAGCCCAAATTGTCAGGAAAATCCACAAATGCCAGATGTTTATGTCTGAAAAGGAGACAGAGGAGTCCTTCAACTTTATTAGAATAAAGGGAGACAGTCCACTGGGGCACATGCCCACAGGGTTTTCTCTCCCAAGGTTTTGGAGGGTGCAGTCTCCTTTTATTCTAACTCCCAGCCACATGTTGCCCTCTTCCTTTCCCCATTGGCTGAGGTATGAGGAAGGTACAGCCTTCCCAAACTGCCTACCACATATTCCCCCCATCGAACCCATGATTTTACCCCTTGAATTGTCTGTTTCAAGAGCAAAGCTGTCTGGGCTCTGCAACAAACCTGCTGTCTAAAGTTAGTAGACCTATTAAGACCTATTAAGTTATTAAGACCTATTTCAATGATGTCAACACCCACAAGTTCACCCAAGTTATTTGTGAAGACTTTAGCTTTCCTCTCAAGACTGAACTCTGTATTCCATTAAATGCTGTAACACTAATACAGCAAAAGCCATGATAAGCAGTAACATTGCAAATATTGTCTTACTAGCCGTAACTTATTCCTCAGTGAGCAGTGTTGACCATCCAGGACTTTGATAAATAACAAAAATGGGCGTACATAACTTCTAAAAACTGAGCCTTTTGCATCTTGATGATGAGACACGTCTTTCCAAGTAAAGTGCAACTGGAAATCGCTGGTCGTAGTTGATCTGCCCTTAGAGTAATTATTTGCAAGTTACAGCAAAAATAATGATAGTTTTTTTTCATGAAAAGATGCATTTAATTTCTAAGTACATTACTTAATGTTTTGTGTCACAGCAATCAGGTTTACTTGGACGCTATAACGAAGCATCAACCCAGGTGGCATCTTAGTAAATATATGCAAGCTCAGGCAGAGATTTACTGTTGATATTTGGTTCAGTAAAGTTCGTCTCTCTGCCCGTCACTCCCAGACGATGATTTCAGTGGAAATGCTGATAGCGACCGGCAGCTTTCCCAGCCCAACTCCCCATGGCTTCCCTGGCGTACACGAGGGCCAGCGGCGAGGGCAAGACACCGTTTATTCCCATTAATCGGAGGGAATCGTATGAGGGATTTATTTTTTTTTTTTTTTTTTTTGGCCGCGCGTGCGCGGCACCAGCTCCCGTTTCGCTCTGAACACCTCAGGGGCAGCGAAGAAGCGGCGGCTACCGCCGGGCTGCAGGGAAGCAGCACTTGGGTGAGCAGACCGGGAGAGCCAGGCAGGCACGGCCAGCACGTCCCGTGGAGCAGCACGGAAGAACTCCCATGAGAGCCCATTAGGAAACCAAGCGCTTCCCGCCGCTTCCTCCCGCGCGCCCGCCTTCCGCCGGGGCCGCTCCCGGTTGGCTGCCGGGCGGCCCAAGCCGGGCCTGCGTGGAACGGCCCATCGACGGCATGGGGTGGGAATTAACAGCGCGCTGGCGCCTGAGCCGGCCCTATCTGAGGCCGAGCCCAGCGCTTCCCCCCTGAAGGGAATGGTTCGCCCCCGTCACATGGTGCCGGCGGCGGCGCAGCGCCGGCGCGCGGCTCACGTGCTGCAGACGGTCATGGCCGCGCTGCTGAGCTCCGCCGGGCGCCTCCGGGCGCTGCGCCCGCGCCTCCCGCCGCTGCTCCCGCCGCTCCTCCGGCCGCCTGCCGCTCCCTCCCCGCTCCCCGGCCCCGCCAGGTGAGACGCTGCGCCGCCGCGCTCCCCGGTAGGGTTGGCTGGGCCGTCTGAGGCTGCACTCCGCACGCCCAAGGGCACTGCCGGCCATGCGTCCGGGCCCTGCGGCGCCGCCCGCAGTGGCTACCCCGGGGGCTCTGAGGCAGCGCTTACCCCAGGCCAGCCCGGCGGCCTCACTGTGTGTGTGTGACCTCCGGGTGAGCGCAGGGCAAAGGCCGTGCGGGAGCCCCGCTACCTTCAGCGCCTGGGCTGCCCACGTTTTCCGCCACGCTGGGCTCAGAGTAGAACCCTGACCTCCGGGTGGCACGGCTCTGCGGGAACACGCCGTGTGGAGGGGGCGTCGAGGAAGAGGGGAAAACTAGAGGAGATAAGCAGTGATGGAGTGGAGTTATTGTTCCTGGAGGCGTTCAAGAAATGACTGGACGTGGCGTTTGGTGTTGTGGTTATAGTTGACAAGGCGGTGATCGGTCACAAGTCGGACTCGGTGATCTTGGAGGTTTTTTGCAACTTAAATAAGTCGGTGTTTCTGTGACTGAGTAGCTGCACAGTTGGAATCTGGGCTTCTTCTTCGTGCCCTCAGACTCTGCTGTGTCTCTTGTGAGAAGGCGCAGCTTAATTTTTTTGCCATGCTTTTCTCTCCTTTCTGTCACACAGATATGATGGAAAGCTCAGCCTGTCCTGCTCACCTGTGTGCATCCTGGCTGCGGTTTTGATAATACATGTGGTTGGTGCCCTGCAGGAAGTTTAGAGACATAAACCTTCATTAACACAGTTAGAGACAGATACAGATTTATGAGCTGATATAAGGGTTTAGTGCTGCTCAAGTTGTTCTGTCTCTGATGTCATATCTTTGGTGCTCCCTCTAAGTCAACGTAACTTAATTCCTGGTAGAAAACAGTAACAGTTTTTTGCCGTTTCAAATAGATAAATATGTTCAGCAAAGGACGTGGTGAATTCCAGAGCTCGTTCAGAAGAAGGCATGGGAAAAGACAAGAGTCAGAAATAGTGAACTCCTAGAGGGAAGTCTCACTGTCAAAATAAGGACATTATTCCTAATTTCCCTACTGTCAGTGCTTATTAGTCTTACTTTGGGGCTATTTTATTGGTAGCTTGGCCAAAGTCTTATCTAAAAAAAAAAAAAGTTTTCTTTGGATTTTAATCATTGAAGTGTATCAGATGCCAAGAAATGCTGAAGTTGGTGTGAAGTATGGAGTAGACTAGTTTGGGAAGGACCAGGAACCAGGAATATCTGATTTATGATTGGCAACAGAACCTCACATTTAGCTAGCTACAAATTGTCAATAAACCTTTCTTCTTTCTAGTGGCTGCGTTTTGTTTTACTCAACCAGGAGCTTAATTCTCTGAATTAGTTTGTTGTGAGAAATAATATTCACTGAAAATCATGTGTGACTTGGTGAAGGACTAACTATTTTTTCAAACCCAGGGCTCCATTTCTAGAAAGAACTTTAAAAGTGCTCTATGTGATGATATTTTGGTTCTTACTGCTGGGCTTATTGGTTGTTTCCCTCCCAATACCTTTTTCTTACACCAAATTATACTTAATTTCAGATATAAATTTGGTCATATGTGGCATAGTTCAATGATCATGCTAAAAACTCTTTGGAAACTTTTCGGACATTCCTCCTGTCCAGTAATTTCATTCCTAAGTTTTCACTTAAAATCTCCCTGTCACACTACTGTGTGTTTAGGTGTCCTAGAGCACAGGTGATCTAGAGCCTAAGTGTAAAGCAGAGGTAATACTTACAAACTGAAATTTCATGTATTAGGCATATGAGTTATTTTTTTTTGTCTTGAGTATTTTATTTATTTATTTATTTATTTTACTTAAGCCTTAATTTCTGGAACTTCCTCCTTTGAAGAACTAGACTGGCAAAGGAACAACATTTTGGCTTCCTCTACTTGCTGTTCAGGTCTCGAGATTATTTTGAGAATGAAATGCAATCTATTTGGAATAGTAGGGAAGGACACACCCAGTTTTAAGATTAAATAAACAAACAGGAATAATCTAGCATTTTGCAAGAAAATTGTGAAAATAACTTTGTTTCCATGTGCTTGGTATAGTCACTTTAGCATTGAACATCATAAAGTCAGTTCAGAGGCAAGTCTGTGATTACCATTACAGTAATGGTTACAGAAAAGTTGCAAATCTGTTAACTTCTTTAGAGATGTGAAAGAGCAAGCATCACATTCAAGCTGAGGTTTTATCAAAACATCATTATTGCTTTGATTTTAATCTAAGCTGCTTTGAAAAATGAGTTAGGACAGTAGATGCATGTCCTAATGGTTGAGAAGCATGTCATAGCAAGTCAGATTTAAGACAAATTTAATCTTTCACTTGACCACCTCTGCTATGAAATATGAAATATATTGACTTACATGTCATCACTTTCCTGCCATGCAGTTTTATTAAAGATCAACTGGCAGACCCATACAACAAAATTCAGATCTACAAGAGCAGACTTCAGGAGTGCGCTGATTTATATGTGGTACAAATTATTTACTGGAACTTGTAGAAGCTTCACAAGGGCAAAAAAGCCTCAATTTGCTGTTAGTATCTGAGTGTCAAGAATGGTGCAACAAACCTCTCCACTGACAAGTGTTTAGAGTAGATTTTTGAGTTAACATCAGGATATCTTGGAGGGACCTTATTCAGCATACTGTAGGTGATGATGTTATGATTTGATGTTACAGCTTTCTGCTGTGGGAAAGTTAGTGCTCTGAAAAAGGATGTTGTCTCCGTTCTTTTGACACCCTCCTGTTGCTGGCCACCTTGTCTGGCTCTAAATCATGGAAGGAGAGCAGTTAGGCTCCTAAAGCATATAGATCATGGTATATCCGAGGAGAAAAATCAAGGAGAATCAATACAATAACAAAATGAAATCAAGCTAGCAGACCTGCTCCACTGTGGGCTCCCCAAAGGGCCTGCCAGGACCCTGCTCTCTCACAAGCTTGTCTCTGTGTTTTCAAAACTGTATTCAGCATAAATCCAAAAGACTGCCCCATGCTTGCCACTTTGAAGAAAATTAACTCAGGCAAAACCAGCACAGAAGATACTTGTAATAAATAACTCTTGCCTTTTGATCCATTGTGCTGTGTTTCAAGTATGTTGGTAAGATGGGAGAGCAAATTATCCTTTTCAAAAAGGTTTCAGATTGGGGGTGGGGGAGATGGATTTGATTAAGTCATAAATTAAAGACCCAAATGATTCATGGCTTAGTGAATGGTGTATTTTAGTTTTTTTTTTAGATTAGCTGCAAATGAATTCTTTTTTGGCTATTCACTGTCATACTCTGCAATCTATTACCAATGGACAAAAAGTGTAGAACTGAATGCTTAGTTACATTAGCAAAACGATAGGAGAAAGGATCTTCAAATGCAGAGAAGGCATAGACTTGCTTTTCATAATACTCTGTTGTAATAAAGTTACACAAGCTCCACTGTTGTTGTTGCTTTAAGTGTTTTAGTGATAGGTATAAAATGCCTGGATACTTCCCAAGAAACCACAGACCTTAGAGGTGTTAAGGTTGAAAAAGATTCCTAAGATGATCAAGTCCAACAGTTGACTGACAGTGCCAACTTCACCACTAAGTGGTGGACTTCACCACTTGTCCCCCGGTACTTCATCTGCCTATCTTTTGGACGCTTCCAGGGAAGGTGACAGTTCCCTGAGTAGCCTATTGCACTGCTTGACACCCTTTTTGAGTGATGTTTTTTCTTAAGATCCTAAGTGTAGTACAAAGCAAAGGTTTTCTTTTATGAATCACTTAGGCAATTTTTTAGATATTCTCCAAGAAACATGAGGTTTGTCAGTCTACATGAAAAGACATTAATTTTTCTCTCTTGCTAATTTTTCTCCTGCTTTATCTCATTGAAACAACTATATACTGGCCTGTATGTTGTGACCTTTTTGTATAGCTGATCATAGCTAACAGTACAAATACTGTTTTAGCAGTCATGTGTATCATGCTGGGATCTCAGGTAGTATATTTAGCGTTATGTTTACTGAATTTAATGTTAGATCTGGAGTGCTTTTATGTACACTAATGAATTCTAACTCACTTAAGATTGTCATTATACTTTGATCGTGACTTTGAGAACTATTTCATGCAGTTTTTGCCTATTTAGTTTAGAAAGAACAAAATATTAAATACTTTTTATAGAAAAAGCACAGCAACTACCTTATTGTGGCTCTGATAAAGGGAGGCAAATATCTAGTAGTTATAATTAAATGTGGTTATCTTCATATATTTAGACAAATATAAATAATATATGAATAAACATATAGCTAAATATATAAATATTTTTTTTTAAATGTTTGGAATTGTTTGGAATTTGGAAGAGTTTTACAGAAAGTAACCTTTCTGCTGCTGCGAGGGAAAACATGAGCATCACCTGCTTTTTGAGTTTTGGGAAAGATGGGACTTTTTTTACCCAGGCTGGTGTGTAAGATACATTCCTATAGGAAATTAGAGGCACTACGTTAAGTCTCCTCTAGCAATGTGGAAGACATTAGTATGTGGGTACAGCACTGAGAATCCTCCTTAAACTGTGTAAACAGAAGAATTTTACTGGCTGACTTGGTATAAATTTCTCCATGCATGCTTCATCTCTGCATCAGTTTATCTGTGAGTTTATCTTCAGCTGCTTTCCCAGTGTTGTAAGCTAAACTGGAGGTGGAGTTACCACTTGTTCTGGGATTACAAATGCACAGTTAAGCTTTCATTTGTGGGTGAGGTCTGCAGCTGTAGAGACAAAAATGAACATGGTGTACAGGCTTCAATATCTGAAGGCTACTTCTAATCTTGTGATTGTGGGAGTTGGAGAGAGATCACTTCATAGGGCTCAATATATCCTTTTGAGTTTCTCCCAGTTCTGAAACATAGTTTTTGGGAAGAACCAGATTGCTCATTCAAACAGATCCAAAATTTACTGTGCAGCTTTACATGGTTGCAAATTAAATGTTTCACATAGAGAAAATCTTAAAATGCCACCTGAAGGTAATTGATGAAAGTAAATACTTGGAACTCATTGCAGCTCTTGGGGAAATGTATGTTTTGTTGTGTAGCATAGCATTTAAGTCTGAAAAAAGTTAATTTAAATAATTGAGAAAATATAATGACATCGTAAAACTGCATAATCAAACATCTCGTACTGAGGCAGGATCAGAAATATCAAGGTCATGCATGATAGATTTTCCCCTCCTAATCTTTAGAAGCTTCCAAATGAGAAAGCTTGACTGAAGTATCCCATTCACATATTTCATTACAATTAATTTTACAAGCATTAGTATTGGTTGTGTAATTCCTGATGGATTAGGTTCAGTTGCTTCTGTTTGGAGAGTGGGATGGGATAGATGAATCCTTTGGTCTTTTATGCTTGTTTTTTTCCCTGAATAAACACACCATGATGAAGAGATCATCATCTGTATTTGAGCTATGTTCCTGTTTTTAGGAGTTGAGAATTTGAAGTCTTTTTGCTGTGTGACATTTCATGCTTACCAGTGCCTCATTTTCAGTACTCTCTGGGCTGTTCTGCTTAGCCAGTTTTACCCCACTATAAATTTCTGAATTTGTGTTTTGTCCAAAACGTACAACTTCTTGTGGTCTGTATTGAAAGTATAATAGCACATGCATTGTGCCAGTCATTTCCTAGTTGGGTCAGGAGATAACTTCACTTAGACTCTCTGACAATATTTCTAGTTCTGCAAGGACCCACATTTTAATTTTGTATACGTACTTAAAATTTTTGTTTACACAACTACTGCACCCATATTTTGCAACTAGAAGTACATTGTATGTCTTTGAACTGGTTGTCAGGTAAAGTGGTGCCAAAAGCTTGTACATCAATCAGTATTTTTTTTAATTTGGCTTCTGTTTTTCCCAAAAGTTCCAAGAATTTTTCAGAGTAAATCCAAAGAACTGGAGTTTGAGTAAGGTCCAGTAATTTGCCTTCAATATAGCCTAATGTTGTCAGGAATTATTTGAGTCATTCTTCTGTATTCTCACATACCCCCATCTCCTTGTTAAAATTAGTAACGATAGTTAAAATTTACAGAGGATGGTTGCAATTAACATTCCTTGAAAGCCAAACAGTGTATGAGCTGTCATTTTTTCCCTGTGAAGAGGTAATTTCTAAAATCATCTTTATTAAATTTAGCAACCTTTCTTGCTGCCTTTTTAGGTCACTTCCTGACCAAAATGGTTAATGATTTTTATCCTTGCTTTTTTTCCTACTCTTCTTAATTGTGTGTTGTTTTTCAGTTTCTGAAAACTAAAGATTCCTGATGCATGGATAACTGCCTTGTTATGCTGGCTTCTTCTTGTGTTTCATAGGGAGGTTGTCCTATAAGTATAAACTTTCACTATGTTGTCTACTGTGTTCTTTGCCTGGTTGCCTGAAATCAAACCTAATGCTGTGTCCCTTAATTTTTTAAGTTTGTATCTTTTTTGGGAGCTTTCTGGTCTGCTCAATCTTTCATCTTATAAAATAGTGAGCTCTTTTTTGGTCTTTTTTGTTTGGCTTTTTTTGAGTTCTTAGTTGATTAGTAATGCTACATACCAGATTCAAAATCGTAGATGCTGCAGCTTCATCCAGCTTTTGAAGCCACAGTTATTTTTAACAGATTCTTATTATGGGATTGGCTTAACATTACACAGCACCTTAAATAGTGCTAAAAGTGTAATGGATTCAGATGCTAAAGGCCTACATTTGGTGAGGTACACCTGAGTATTACACCAAACATATTACAGATTGATGATGATAGTTTAGGTGGATGCCAGTGAAAGTCCAAGTTCCTCATGTTGTTTTATAATCTCATACTGTTTTTACCTCTCTGTCTCAAAATGAAACTCAGACTCCCATATTTCCATTCCTTAAAATGTCTTTAATCAGTATAAATTAACAGGAGCACCAGTACCATATTTGGTATTATTGGGGAGGGGCGTGTAAATAGAAATGCCCAATTCTGTTCACCTTTTGGAAGGTGAAGTTACTGTGAAAAAATAACACTTCCATTTTAAGTGTATAGTGTTTTAAAGTGTGCAACTGTAGAAATTGGTACCCTATAATATTCTAAACTTGTGTTACAAATAGCATCATGCTAAATAGGAGAGTTTAGTAGCAAGTGAAACTTTATAGAGTCTTCTTGTGCTGTTAACCAGCTTATGTTGACCATGCACATACTGTTTTTATCTTTACACTTCATCTGATGGCACTACTTTAAAATACTTCTAAACTACTTTAAAATATTTGTGACTTCTGATGTGGAGAATCTTACAAAGATGGCTTTCTTAAAACAGTGCAAAACTTAAGAACTGTAGATACCAATTTGTTTTTGGTTAGAAGTGTGCTATATGTCATAAGATACTGTTCAATAATTTGAAAAATACTATAAAACATTAGCAGGT